>NW_026087846.1:0-29670 GCF_022539395.1 Myiozetetes cayanensis | reverse complement strand
GGCCCTATAACACCCCATAGCTTTTGTGGGGACAGGGGACACTGTCCTATAAGCCCCCACAGGGACAGGGGGACAGACCCTATAACCCCCCACAACTCCTATGGGGTCACTGGGGACAGGCCCTGTAACAGGGACACTGCCCTATAACCCCCACAGCTCCTATGGGGCCACTGAGGACAGACCCTATAAACACCCCACTCCTATGGGGTCACTGAGGACAGACCCTATAAAACCCCACAGGGACACTGAGGACAGGCCCTACAACAGGGATACTGCCCTATAACACCCCACAGCTCCATGGGGTCACTGAGAACAGACCCTATAAACCTCCCCCCCTCCTTCCTCCCCCTTTCCCCTCCCCTCCCCCTTTTCCCTCTCCCTGCTCCCTCTTTGGGGTTTTTTGGGAGCTGTGGGGTCGGGATTTCCCCCCGTGGGGCCGGGGCTTTGTAGGATTTTTCTCCTCTGGGGTCGTGGCACCCCTTTGATCCCACTTTTTTGGGGGGGAAAACAGGGATTGGGATCATTCCCAGCCCTTCCCAGCACCTTTCCCAGCCCTGTGAGTTGATCCCGGGCCGTTCTCCCACGGGATGTGATTCCAAAGGGGGAGCTGCTCCCCCTTTTTTCCAGGCAGGGCTTTCCAGGGGTTGTGATCCGGGATTTTGGGGATTCAGGGTGCTGTTCCTTCATCATCCCAGCTTGGTGTGGTGGGAAAAGCCCCAAAAACCTGGAAAAGCTGTTCCCTTCTTCCTTAATCCCTCCCTGGAGGGAAGAAAAGCCCCAAAAACCTGGAAAAGCTGCTCCCTTTTTCCTGAATATTTCTCTGGAAGCAGGAAAAGCCAAGGAAAAAAACCCAAAAATCCTGGAAAAGCTGTTCCCTTTTTCGTTAATCCTTCCATGGAGGCAGGAAAAACCAAGGAAAAAAACCCAAAAACCTGGAAAAACTCTTCCCCTCTTCCCTAATCCTGTTCTGGAGGGAGGAAAAGCCCCAAAAACCTGGAAAAGCTGTTCCCTTTTTCCTTAATCCCTCTCTGGAAGCAGGAAAAACCAAGGAATAAAAACCAAAAATCCTGGAAAAGCTGTTCCCTTTTTCCTTAATCCCACTTTGAGGGCAGGAAAAACCAAGGAAAAAACCCCAAAAACCTGGAAAAATCCCATTTTTTCCCCCATTCCCACCCCTTGGCTCTCTCCCAGAGCCTGGAATTGGCTCCTTCCATCCCGGATTCCTTCGATTCCCAGCGGGAAATGAGGGAAAAGAAACTTCCCCCTCTCCCCAAAACTCATTTTATAGGGATAAAATCCGAATATCCCAACCCAACCCTTGCAGGGGGAGCCGAAAATTCCGGCTGTAATTCCCAATTTTTTTTTTTCCTTTTATTTTTTTTTCCTTTTTTAGGAAGGTTTTAAAATTGGTTGAAAAGCAGTTGGGAGGATCCCACCTTGGAAAGGAGGGGCTGGAGGTTTCTGCTCATGGTTAGTGATCCTTTTTTCCTGCTTTCAATCTTTTAGAGCTTCCTAAAAAATTAAAAAAAAACTTAAAAAAAACCCCTAAAATAATAAAAAGAAAATTAAAAAAAACCAACCCCCCCCCCCCAAAAAAACCAAACTAAAAAAACCGTAAAAAAAGCCCTAAAATTAAAAATCCTAAAAAACCTAAAATTAAAAAAAAACTAAAAAAACCCCTAAAAAAAACCCCCTAAAATAGAAAAAAAAACCTAAAAAAACCCCACCCTAAAATAAAAAAAAAACAAAAAACCCCACCCTAAAATAAAAAAACCCTAAAAACCCTAAAAAAAACCCCTAAAATAAAAAGAAAAAACAAAAAACCTAAAAAACCTCTAAATGAAAAAAACCTAAAAAGACCCTAGAAAAACCCTAAAATTAAAAAAACCAAAAAGCCCTAAAATGAAATAAAAAACCCTAAAATAAAAAGGCTAAAATAAAAACCCTAAAAATTAAAAACCCCTAAAATAGAAAACCTAAAATAAATAAAAAAACAAAAAAACCACATTAAAATTAAAAAGACCTAAAAAGCCTAAAAAGCACTCTAAAATGAGAAAAACTAAAAACCCCTAAAATAAAAATAAAAAAAAAAAACTAAAAAAACCCCCCTAAAATTAAAAAAACACAAAAGCCCTAAAATAAAAAAAACCCTAAAAAAAACCCCCAGGAGGTGTCTGCAGAGCTGGGTGACACTTGGTGACATCAGAACCCCTTTAGGGTCATTTGGGACATTTTGGGGCCACCACCTCATCTTCTCAGTCTCCTCTAAGTAGGTCCCACTCCTGGGGGTCTTCCTGGTCCTTTGGGGTCTCCAGGAGGTGTCTGCAGAGCTGGGTGACACTTGGGGACATCAGCAGCATCTTTAGGGCCATTTGGGACCATCTTGGGGCCACCACCTCGTGTCTTTGGGGTCCTTTGAGAAGGTCCCACTTCCTGGAGGGTGATGATGATTCCTGGGGTTCATCCTGGTCCTTTTGGGGTCTCCAGGAGGTGTCTGCAGAGCTGGGTGACACTTGGTGACATCAGCAACCCCTTTAGGGCCATTGGGGACATTTTGGGGCCACCACCTCGTGTCTTTGGGGTCCTCTGAGAAGGTGCCACTCCTGGAGGATGATGATGGCTCCTGGGGGTCATCCTGCTCCTTGGGGTCCCTCAATTTCCCTTTTCCTTGGAGTGACGTGTCCCTGTTTCCCATCCCTCCCTTCCAGGCAGTACCTGAAGCAGGAGAGCCTGGACAAGAAGAGGAAGGAATTTGATGCCAACGGGTGGGCCCTGCTGAGCAAGAAGAGCCAGGTGGGATTTGGGAAGGGGATCCTGCCCCTTCCCTTCCACCTTCCACCTTCCCATCCATCTTCCACCTTCCCATCCACCTTCCCATCCATCTTCCACCTTCCCATCCACCTTCCCATCCATCTTCCACCTTCCCATCCACCTTCCCATCCATCTTCCACCTTCCCATCCACCTTCCCATCCATCTTCCACCTTCCCATCCACCTTCCCATCCACCTTCCCATCCACCTTCCACCTTCCACCTTCCCATCCACCTTCCCATCCACCTTCCCATCCACCTTCCCATCCACCTTCCACCTTCCCATCCATCTTCCCATCCACCTTCCCATCCACCTTCCACCTTCCCTTCCACCTTCCCATCCATCTTCCACCTTCCCATCCACCTTCCCATCCATCTTCCACCTTCCCTTCCACCTTCCCATCCACCTTCCACCTTCCCATCCATCTTCCCATCCATCTTCCACCTTCCCATCCATCTTCCCATCCACCTTCCTATCCACCTTCCATCTTCCCATCCACCTTCCCATCCACCTTCCATCTTCCCATCCACCTTCCTATCCACCTTCCACCTTCCCATCCACCTTCCCATCCATCTTCCCAGGCTGCTTTTCCTCTGGGATTTGGGGTTTGAGGTGGTGGGGAGGGAAAGGGATTTCTTTTTTTTGGGGGGGTGGAAAATGGGATGGGATGGAAAATGGGATGGGATGGGATTGATGGGATGGGATGGGATGGGATGGGATTGATGATGGGATGGGATTGATGGGATGGGATGGGATGGGATGGGATGGGATGGGATGGGATGGGATGGGATGGATGGGATGGGATGGATGGGATGGGATGGGATGGGATGGGATGGGATGGGATGGGATGGGGGGTTTTTCCTTCCCTTTGCTGGGGGGATTTGGGATGAGGACTGAGGGAATTCCAGCTGGGAAAGGGCTCAAATCCCCTTCCAAACCCATCCAGCCTGGAATTCTGTGAACTTTGAGGACATTCCATGACCTTGAGGGGGAGAGAGAGATGGAATAAAAACCTTTCCCTGAGCTCCACCCTGAGCATTCCCAGGGTGGGGGCTCTGGGAGCTGGGAAAGGGGGGTGGTGGCCCCTCTGGGAGGTGGGAAAAGGGATGATGGCCCCTCTGGAATGGGAATTTCCCCTGGCAGGAGATCCCCCAGCAGATGAACGGCAGCGACTGCGGGATGTTCGCCTGTAAATACGCCGACTGCATCACCAAAGACAAGCCCATCAACTTCACCCAGGTACCCAGCGGGGCAGGGACACCCTGGGGACACCCTGGGGACACCCTGGGGACACCCAGAGCACCCTGGGGACACCCAGAGCACCCTGGGGACACCCTGGGGACACCCAGAGCACCCTGGGGACACCCAGAGCACCCTGGGGACACCCTGGGGACACCCTGGGGACACCCAGAGCACCCTGGGCACACCCTGGGGACACCCTGGGGACACCCTGGGGACACCCTGGGGACACCCTGGGGACACCGAGCACACCCTGGGGACACCCTGGGGACACCCAGAGCACCCTGGGGACACCCAGAGCACCCTGGACACCCTGGGGACACCCTGGGCACACCCAGAGCACCCTGGGGACACCCTGGGGACACCCTGGGGACACCCTGGACACCCTGGGCACACCCTGGGCACACCCTGGGGACACCCTGGGGACACCCTGGGGACACCCTGGGGACACCCAGAGCACCCTGGGGACACCCAGAGCACACCCTGGGAGGGGAGAGAGGGGGGAATTTGGGATTGGGATTTGGGGCTGGAATTTGGGATTGGCACGGGGAGGAGATGAAGAGGGGGAGAGAAAATGGGTCCATCCCTTGGGAGACAGTCCTGGATGAATCTCCTGTGGATCCATCCCTTGGGATGTGACAGTCCTGGATGGATCTCCAGGCTGGTCCTGGATGGATTTCCTGTGGATCCATCCCTTGGGAGACAATCCCTGATGGATCTCCAGGTTGGTCCTGGATGGATCTCCAGGTTATTCCATCCCACTGGGAGACAATCCCTGATGGATCCCCAGGCTGATCCATCCCTGGAACGTCCCCTGTGTGCCCATTTCCCTTCAGGGTACCAGAGAATTCCCTATTCCATCATTCCCTAAATCACCAACCCCAAAAAATGGGGGCATTCCAACCTGAATCCCGAGGAATTCCAGGCCCAACCTGCCTGGAATGTTCCCTTCTGGTTATAATAATTCCATCATTCCCTGTGCAACCATCCCATCATTCCCATCACATTCCCATCAGTTCCATCATTCCCTAAATCACCACCCCCAAAAAATGAGGGCATTCCAACCTGAATCCCAAGGAATTCCAGGCCCACCCTGCCTGGAATGTTCCCTTCTGGTTATAATAATTCCATCATTCCCTGTGCAATCATCCCATCATTCCCATCATTCCCATCACATTCCCATCAGTTCCATCATTCCCTAAATCACCAACCCCAAAAATGGGGGCATTCCAACCTGAATCCCGAGGAATTCCAGGTCCACCCTGCCTGGAATGTTCCCTGCATGTCCCATTTCCCTCTTGGTTGGAATTCCATCATTCCCTGTGCAACCATCCCACCATTCCCATCACAACTCCCTCATTCCCTAAATCCCATCTGCCCTATTTTCAACACTAGAAAAAAACCCAAATTCTCCCCTCTCTTCCCAAAAAAAAACCAAACTATGGAAAAACTTCCTCCTTTTCCTGACTGTTCCCTCCTTTTTTTTTATTCCCATTTTTTTCCCAAAGCAACACATGCCCTACTTCAGGAAGAGGATGGCCTGGGAGATCCTGCACAGGAAGCTCTTATGATGGGAATGGGGCTGGAAAAACCCAGGGATTTGGGATCCAGAAGTGCCGGGATTTGTTCCCCCCATCCCCCAATCCCGGAGACGCCGCTCGGGCCCTTCCCGGGAAAAGCTCCGGGAAAAACACGGATGGAGAAGGGGGGGAAAGAACCAAACCTGGCTCCTGTCCCTGCTCCAAGGGCACCAGGAATGTTGGGAAGCACATTTGGGATGGGGTTTTTTCCCTTTTTTTGGTTTTTTTTTCCCTTTTTTTTGGTTTTTTTTTTTCCCTTTTTTTGTTTTTTTTTTCCTTTTTTCCCCCTTTTTTTTAACGTCTTTCCCAATTTTCTTTGGATTTTGGAGGTGTTTTTTTGGGGCCACCTCTCTGGGGAGGGGGTTGTTGATTCCTGCTGGGTTTTTATTTTATTTTATTTTATTTTATTTTATTTTATTTTATTATTTTATTTTATTTTTTAATTCCTGCTCGGAGCAGGGCTGGGAGAAGAACCTGGAATTTTTTGGGGGGGAATTTTTTATAGGAGGGGTTGGATTAAAGAGGATTTGCTGTCGATGGAACCAAAACAACCACTCCAAAACCTCTCCCAACCCCTCAGGTGTAAAAAAAAAACCACTTCAACCTCCCAAAAAACCCCAAAATCCAGGATTTTTGAGTCTCCCACCCCCTCCTCCCCAGGGATTAATTAAAATCGGGATTCCTTCATTCCCAAATTCAGGATGAGCTTCCCAGGCTGGAAAAAACAAACCCTTTTTTTACACAGGGGAAAAGTGAATTTTTTTGGGGGTTTTTTTTGTTGTTGGTTTTGTATTTTGGGCCTCCAGTTTTAGGAAAGGGATATTTTATATATATATATTTTATTTTTTTTTTCTTCTCCACCCTTTTTTTTTTCCTCCCATCGGGGTCTGGTTTGTTCCCCCCTCTCCTTTTCCTTCCCCCACGTGTTTTTTTACACTTCATTTACTACCTTTTTTCTATCTTTGACTTCAATTAAAGCTCTGAGACACAAAAAATAATAATAAAAAAATCGGATTTTTGGCTGATTTTTTGGGTAGAACCCCCAGGGGTGGTTGGGGCTTCATTTGGGATCAATCCCTCCCAAAATTGAGGGTTTTTTTGGGGAGAAAAAGGAGGTTGAGAGGTTTTTAGAGGCTTTTTTTGGGTTAAAATAATTGAATTTTGAGTCTGGAATTGGGGGGAAATGATGAGGGGAGGGGGATTTTGTCCCATTGACTTTTAAAAAACCCCTCAAACCCCATCCCAAAAAAATAAAGAGTCTCTTGTTCCTCCTGAGCTCCCAAAAATATAAAAATAAATTAAATTTAAAAAAATAAAACGAGGCAGGGAGGGGGGGAGGGAACGAGAAGGGCCCCTCTCAAAGGAGGTTTTATTCTATTTATTAATAGAATAAATCACCTTGGGCCAGCCGGGGATTTTCAGGTCATATTGACTTTTTATTTGGGTTTTTTGGGGGTTTTTTTTGGGTTTTTTTATTTCCACCCCCCGGGGATTTTTATTCCTAGACGGTTTGGAATTTATTTCCCCAAGAAATAAATAAATAAATAAATAAAAAAACACCCCCAAAAATCCCAAACCATCCCAAAAAAACCTCTCCCCACCCCCCTCCCCGCTCTCCCTTCAAGCCGTGGGGACCCTCGACCCCCTCCCCCTTCCAAAAAAAGTCACTTTTAGCTTTGGTTTCTTGGTTTTTTTTCTTATTTTCCTTATTTCTCGATATATTTAAATTTTTAACATTTTTTTTCCGTGTCCAGCGTTTTATTTCTCCATTTATTCCATTTTTTTAACTTTTTTTTTCAGATTTGACGTTTTATTTCTCCATTTATTCCATTTTTTTTAACATTTTTTTTTCCTTGATTGATTTAATTTTTTTTTTCTTGGTTTGGGTCGTGGTTTTTTTTATTTTTTATTTTTTTATATTTAATTTTTCCGGCGTCCTCCGGGCTCGGGGACACAGGGAGGGCTTTGTGCTGCCTGCAGGCAGCTCTTTGGGGCCCTGGCTCGTTGCCACCCCAAATAGGTGGCCTTTATTTCTTTTTTTTTCTTTTTTTTAATGGAAAACCATCCAAAAATCGCCTCTTTTTTCCCTTTTCCAAAAGGGGGGAAACAACAAAAAAAAAAGGGGGTGAAACCCCTTCCCCCATTCTGGATTTGGGGTCCCTCACCCCAAAAAAACCCCACCTACAACCCCTAAAAATAACCCTAAAACCCCAAAAATGCACTGAGAACCATCAAAATATATATTTTTTAAACCCCCCAAAACCCGGAATTTTCACAGCAAGTTTGGACCCAAATCCACTTTTTAATTTATTTATTTATTTATTTATTTTAGGCAAAAATTACCTTTTTTTTTTTTTTTTGGGAAAAATCGGCCCCGTTTTTTGGTGTTTGGCCCCAAATCGCCCCTTTTTTTGGGTCCCAATTACCCTTTTTTTTGGCCCAAATTCTCCCTTTTTTTTGGCCCCGGGAAGGGGCAGAATGTGGAATATATGGAATATATGGAATATAGGGATATATTGAATATATGGAATATATGGAATATATGGAATATATGGGATAATGAGACAACCTCGACACGCCCCCCCCCCAAAAAAAAAATCACTTTTTTCCCCCTTTTCACCCCAAAAACCGCCTCTCCCACCCCAAATTCCCAGGATTTAACCCCAAAACTCCTTTCCCTTCTCTTTTCGGGATGATTTTCCCGAGCCCAACGCCCCCTCCCCTCCCTCCCCGGCCCCGCCGACCTCTTTGCATCCCTCATTAATTAGGGATAATCACCGCTCTCATTAGCGGGGCGCGCTCCTGCCAGTCCCCTCCCCCCTTCATCCCAATCCTGGCACCCGCAGCTTTATTTTTTTTAGCCCCAAATCGCCCCTTTTTTACCCCAAATCACCCCCTTTTTACCCCAAATCACCCCTTTTATAAGCCCAAATCGCCCCTTTTTACTCCAAACCGCCCCCTTTTTTTAGCCCTAAATCGCCTCCTTACATCCCAAATCTCCCCTTTTTCCCCCAAATCACCCTTTTAGACCCCAAATCGCCCTTTTTCCTCCCCCCAAATGTCGCCTTTTTACCCGAATCGCTCCTTTCTACCCCAAATGGCCTCCCTTTAACCCCAAATCGCCCCCTTTTTAGCCCCAAATCGCTCCTTTTTACCCCAAATCGCCCTTTAGCCCCAAATCGCTCCCTTTTTACCCCTAAATTGTCCCCTTTTTACCCCAAATCACCTCTTTAGCCCCAAATCGCCCTTTTAAGCCCAAAATCTCCCTTTTACCCCAAATCACCCTTTTACCCCAAATCACCCCCTTTTACCCCAAATCGCCTCTCTTTTTAAGCCCCAAATCACTCCTTTTTACCCCAAATCACCCCTCTTACCCCAAATCACCCCTTTTTAGCCCCAAATCACCCCCTTTTAACCCCAAATCACCCCTTTTTTAGACCCCAAATCGCCCCTTTTTTTCCCCCCAAATCGCCCCTTTTTACCCCGAATCGCCCCTTTTTCACCCCAAATCGCCCCTTTCTTACCCCCAAATTACCCCTCTTTTTTCACCAAAATCTCCCCTATTTTTACCTCCTAAATCCCCCCTTTTTTTACCCCAAATCCCCCTTTTACCCCTAAATCCCCTATTTTCCCCCTAAATCCCCCTTTTTACCCCAAATCCCCCTTTTTCCCCCTAAATCCCCTTTTTACCCCAAATCCCCTATTTTTACCACCCAAAACCCCATAACTTTTTACCCTTTCCCCCTCAACCCCCTTCCCCCAAAAAAACCACCCCTTATTTCCATTTTAACCCCAACCCCCTTTTTTTTTCCTCTCCTCCCAAACCGGGGCTACAAGCAGAATTTTTTTTACCTCCCCTTAAAAAAAAAACCTTAAAAAAAAAACACCCCGAGGCAGCTCCGGGGGGCTCAAAGGGGCTCTTTGTGCGGCTCCACCTTCCCAAAGAGTCGCCTTTTCATCCCGAGGAGGAGGAGGAGGAGCAGGAGGAGGAGGAGGAGGAGGAGGAAGAGGCCTGGTCGGGGGGCCTGGACGAGGGCGAAATGATTTGACATCATCTCACAAAAATGCCGCCGTTCCCACCCCCCAACAAATCACCTTTTTTCGGGACAAAAGGGGCTGTGTGCGATCATCCCCCCCTAAAAAAAATTATAATTAAAAAAAAGGGATTTATGGAGCCCCAAAACTCGCTTTTTTTTTTGGGAATTCACCCCAAATAGGGTCATTATAAATACCCTTAACCCCCTTTATTTAATTTTTTTTTTGAACAGTTGAGCCTTTTTAAAACATCATTAAAAACAGTATTTTTTAAAAAATATTTAATATAAAATATTAAATAATGCAAGAATATGAAACGATACGAAAATCCGTGAATCCTAAATAAAAATATAACGTTAAACAGCTGCCAATGAAGAGGGGGAGAAATAAAACGTCCCTTTTTTTATTATTTTTTTTTTTTTAATGCAAGCAGAGGGGACAAAGCTCCTTTCTGCTCCCCATTCCCAGCCCGGCCAGGGGAAATATTTGGGGACGGGGGGAGGGAGAAATCTGAGGTTAAGGGGAGGCACCAGCATCAAAGAATGGCCTTTTTTAAATTTCTCCACCTCTTTTTGCTGAAAAAACCTCTCTTTTTAAAGGAAAGATGGGGGGGGGAGGTGTGGGGGGGTCATCCCTGCCACCCCATAAACCAAACAGCTGGAGAGGGAGGAATTCCCTCTGGTTTGAGGCTATTTTTAAGGAGCTGAGGGTATTTTTGGAGAGTTCCCTAAAAAAAAAATAAAAAATAAAAAAATTAAATAAAAAATAAGGAGAAAAGGGGCTGAAATGGGGAGAAAATGGGGGGGAATTCCAGGAGGGGGTTGTGGTGATTTGGGGGAGGGGGTGGAAATCTCCGGGTTGGGGGAAAAGTTTGGTCCCAAATTCGAGTGGTTCGATCCCAAATCCCAATGATTCGGTCCCAAATTCAAGGAGTTCAGTCCCAAATCCCAGTGATTTGGTCCCAAATTCGAGTAGTTTGGTCCCATATCCGAGTGTTTCAACCCCAAATCCCAGCGGTTCGATCCCAAATCTCAGTGGTTCGATCCCAAATCCCAGTGATTCGGCCCCAAATCCCAGTGATTCCATCCCAAATCCCAGCGATTCGGCCCCAAATCCCGGCGATCCCAGTGGACCGGGCACGGGTGACACTCCCGGGGTGGTGGCGGCGGGGACAATCCCCACGGCCTCGCGTGGCACCCGAGGCCACCAGCGGGGGTGGTGGCACCGCGCTGGGAGGAATTTGGGTGGCCGGTGCCACCAAGGGGGGTGACAACACCCCCGGCACCCACCAGGGGCTGGGGACAATCCCCTGGGGTGGGGACAGTCCCGTGGGGTGGGGACAATCCCCTGGCGTGGGGACAATCCCCTGGGGTGGGGACAGACCCCTGGCGTGGGGACAGACCCCCGGCGTGGGGACAGACCCCTGGCGTGGGGACAATCCCCTGGGGTGGGGACAATCCCCTGGGGTGGGGACAGACCCCTGGCGTGGGGACAGACCCCTGGGGTGAGGACAATCCCCTGGCGTGGGGACAACACCACCCGGGGTGGGGACATCGCTGTGCCGGGAGCAGCGGAGGATGAGGAGGGTGACACGGTGACACGGTGACACGGTGGCGGCAGAGTTAACCCCCAAACCCCCCCCCGCAGCCCTCATTCCTTCCACTCGCGCCACGCGAATTCCTGAGCTGACTTGGATGCTTCCCGGCCATTCCCTCTGATCGCCTTTCCAGAGCCCCGGGACGGGGGAAAATCTGGGAAGGAGCCCGGGGACGATCCCCGGGAAAAAGAGGGGACAGAGAGAGAGAGAGGGAGGGGGAGGGGCGGGCCGGAGTCGCCGAAGGGGTCGCGGTGACGAGGGGGGTGGGAGAGGGAAAGGGAGGGGGTCGGGGTCACCTGGTGATGTTTGGGTTAAAATAACCCAAATTTGGGGCCACCTGCTCTCCTACCACGGCAGTACCGGTGGCTCCGGGGATGACACGGATGGGGGGAAGGTTGTGGGGTGACATTTTAGGGGTGACATAATTTGGGGAGGGGGGGGTCAAAGAGACCCTGGGGAATGGGAATGTCCCTGTGTCCCCCCCGCCCCCCATTCCAGTCACCCCCCTTTGCTCCTCGCAGGGAGTTGGGATGCGGGGGATGCTCCTTTTGTCACCTCCTCCTGTCCCCGCTGGTGACAGCAGCGACAGCAGCGACCCCCCCCAAAAAAAACCCCATGGGGAGGGGGCTGGCGGTGTCCTGGATTCCCAGCCCCGTTTTCCAGCAGGGAATGGCGGCCAGAGCCAGGTCCTGGCCCCGATCCCGACCAGAAGCAGCCACGCCGAGGGCTGAGCCCCGGCTCTCCCACCTGCCCGCGGGGGGAGACCCCCAAAACCCCCCCGGGACCCCCCAGGGAAGGGGTTTTGCTCCCCTTTGCCCTCTGGGGAAACTGAGGCACGGGGGGGTCACGAATAACACGGGGGTCCCCCATCACCTGAAGGGCATTTTTGGGGTGCAGGGGTGGAAGGGGGGAGGGCAAAGCGGGCTGAGGGGGGGTCCCTGGGGGGCTCAGCCGGAGTTGACAGCGCCGCGAAGTTTTTTCTGGCCGGGAACACACAGGGCTTTGTCCTGCAGGGCTTGGGGTGGGGAGGGGGTCGGGGGGTGGGGGAGGGGCTGGGGGGGCTCGGGGAGGGGGTGGGCGGTGTCAGAGCCGCGTCGTGGTTGCAGAGTGAGGGGCGCAGGGATGGCCGTGTCCCCCTCCTCGCTCCCCCGAGCCCGTCCTGCCCTGGATCCATCGGTGCATCCATCCATGAACAGCTCCCTCCCTCCTCCTTCCCTCCCCTCCCTCCTCCTCCCTCCCCCGGACCCCTCCCGTGCCCCTCCCCAGCCCCGGGGGCAGGATGGAAGGGTCGCCCCCGGGACCCCCAGACCCCGACCCTTCCCCCTCATCTGTGAACCCCAAAGTCAAAATCACCCCAAATCACCCCCCATTTATTTGCGAGTGGCAGGTGGAAGGAAGGGAGGGGGGGATTTTAAGGGCCCCCCTTTTTGGGGGTCCAGCTGACCAGGGTGGGGGGCTTAAGCTCAGTGGGATGGAGCTGCTGGGGTACCCCCAAAAACCCCCTTAAAAAGCAATTGGAAAGACCCCCCTTGTGCCCCCCCCCCCGTTTTTGGGGAGGGGGTCCCGGTTCCAGGTAGAGGAATGATGGGAGGGGGCTGCACTGGGTTGGGGGGGGTTATTCTGTGCCTACCCCCCTTGAAGCCCCTCTTAGTGGGGGATCAAACAGCTCAGCCTCTCCAGGACCCCCGGGATGCGGAGGTGACGCCCCAGGACCCCCGGCAGGGAATTGGGGAGGGGGTCCCAGACCCCCCCCCCCCACCCCGGGATGAGATGGGCAAAGGGGAGTGGGATTGGATCTCAGCCTTCCCGGTACCCCCCACCCCTGAGATGAAATGTGTGGTTCTCAATCCCCGGGACCCCTCGGATGAGACGGAATGGAGGGGGAATCTCAGCCCTCGGGACCCCCGGGATGGGATGGGATGGGATGGGATGGGATGGGATGGGATGGGATGGGATGGGATGGAATGGGGGTGTCTCATCCTCCGGGACCCCTCGGATATGAGGGAATGGAGGGGGATCTCAGCCCCCAGGACCCCCTGGATGGGATGGGATGGGGGCGTCTCATCCATCAGGACCCCCTGGATGGGCTGGGCTGGGCTGGGTGTTTCATCCCACAGGACCCCCTGGATGGAATGGGGGTGTCTCATCCCCCGGGATATGAGGGAATGGAGGGGGATCTCAGCCCTCAGGACCCCCTGGATGGGATGGGAAGGGACGGGACGGGATGGGGGTGTCTCATCCGCCGGGACCCCCCGGATACGACGGAGCGGAGGGGGATCTCATCCCCCAGGACCCCCAGGACGATCTGGGCTTGGCTGCGATGGGCTGGGGGTGTCTCACCCCCCTTTTACCCCCCCCCCCTTCATCCTCCTCATCCCCCGCAGCCACACTGGGGCCGTCCCGAGGGGGATGTGGGGGTGGGAAGGAGGTGGGGGGATCATAACGAGCCCCGTCCCTCGGCCCGCCCTGGCCCCGGTGGTGCCCGGAGGAGGGTCAGGGGCCGGCCCGGCTCGGGTTACACGGCCCGGGGGCCTCGGCGGGACATATACGCGGCTGCGGGGCCGTGCGGGCACTGCCGGCCCGAAGCGCGGTGAGGGGCGCAGCCGCCTCGCCATGCCCGGCCCGCTCCGCTTCGCCTTCCTCCTCCTCATCCTCCTCCTCGCCGCCGCCTCCGCGCAGGACCGAGACCTCCGTGAGTGATAAATCAGCACACCCCCGACTCATTTGGGGGCGCGGGCGGCAGGGGAGGGAGGGATGGAGGGAGGGAGGCGGAGGGGGACGCGGAGGGGACAACGGGGACAGCGTGGCACGGAGGGCGAGAAGTTTTGGGGGAAAGTGGAGGCACAACTTGAGCCGGGAGGGGGACAGAGAAGGGACAACGCGAGGGGGCGACGCGTCAGAGCAGGGGAGGCACAGCCTGGGGTGGGGGGACAGCGCGGGATGGGGGGACAGAGTGGGATGGATGGGGAGGGCGTGGGAGGGAGGGGGAAAGTTTCGGGGTGAGGGAGGGTGTTTGTATTGGGGGGGGACACTGGGGGACAGCGCAGGGACACGGGGGGGACACCGTGGGGACTCTGGGGGACAGCACAAGGAAAGGAGGGGGGGACACAGAGATGGAGGGAAAAAGTTTCAGGGTGGTGGTGGGGACAGTCGGGAACGAGGAGGGACGGCACGAACAGGGTGGGGGGACAGCGTGGGGGACACCGGGGGACAGCGTGGGGGACACCGAGGACAGCGTGGGGGACACCGGGGGACAGTGTGGGGACACCGGGGGACAGCGTGGGGGACACCGGGGGACAGCGTGGGGGACACCGAGGGACAGCGTGGGGACACCGAGGGACAGCGTGGGGACACCGGGGGACAGCGTGGGGACACCGGGGGACAGAGTGGGGGACACCGGGGGACAGCGTGGGATGGATGGGGCCGGGGACACTGCGGGACACGGGGGGACAAAGTGGAAGAGGGAGGGACAGGCTGGGACACGGGGGGACAGCACGAGGAGTGGGGGGGACCCCTTGGGGACCCCGGGGCCCAGTGTGGGATGGGGGGGAGAGTTTAGGGACAGCGTGGGGGCCAGTGGGGTGGAGAGGGACAGTGTGGGATGGGAGGGGACAGCCTGGGATGGGGGGCACACAGAACTGGGGCAGTGGGGCACAGAGGGGACAGGGGGTGCAGATTGGGGACAGCAGGTTAGTGTGGGGGTGTTGGGGACAAGCTGGGGCAGGGGGCACGGCAGGGACACTGGGGGACAGCAGGGGACAGTCTGGGGACAGCCTGGGGACATTGGGGGGCAGCCTCAGGATGGGGGGTCCCAGCCCAGGGCCGAGGGTTCCCTTTGGGGTCACAGGGAGCAGCCGGGGACGGGGGGTCTGTGCTCGGGGGGACATCCCAGGGCGCTCGGGGTCCATCCCTGGGGACTCTGGGGACACTGAGGACACCAGGGACACACCTCAGGGACCCTGGGGACACCACGGCATCTGGGGCCCATTCCAGGGACCCTTCAGCACATCCCAAGGTCCCTGGGGACAGCCTGGGGCACCTCCTGGGGACCCTGGGGCACCTCTGGGGACACTGGGGTAGCTCTGGGGACACTGGGGTAGCTCTGGGGACACCCTGGGGACAGTCTGGGGACACTGGGGTAGCTCTGGGGACACTGGGGTAGCTCTGGGGATACCCTGGGGCACCTCTGGGGACACTGGGGTAGCTCTGGGGACAGCCTGGGGACAGCCTGGGGCACCTCCTGGGGACCCCGGGGCACCTCTGGGGACACTGGGGTAGCTCTGGGGACAACCTGGGGCACCTCCTGGGGACCCTGGGGCACCTCTGGGGTCACTGGGATAGCTCTGGGGACACCCTGGGGACCCTGGGGCACCTCCTGGGGACCCTGGGCACCTCTGGGGACACTGGGGCGCAGTTTGGGGACACTGGGGCACCTCTGGGGATAGTGGGGCACCTCCTGGGACCCCGGGGCACCTCTGGGGACAACCTGGGGCATCTCCTGGAGACACTGGGGAAGCTCTGGGGATAGTGAGGCACCTCTGGGGGCACTGGGGTGCAGCCTGGGGACACTGGGGTACCCTCTGGGCACACTCAGGTGCAGTCTGGGGACAGTGGGACAGCTCTGGGGACACTGGGGTACCCTCTGGGGACACTTGGATACCTCAGGGGGAGCCAGGAGTGCAGTCTGAGGACACTGGGACACCTGTGGGGACACTGGGGCACCTCTGGGGACACTGGGGCACCTCTGGGGACACTTGGATACCTCAGGGGGAGCCAGGAGTGCAGCCTGGGGAAACTGAGGCAGCTCTGGGGACACTGGGGCACCTGTGGGGACACTGCTGTGCAGCCTGGGGATACTGGGGTGCAGTCTGGGGACATTGGGACACCTCTGGGGACACTGGGGCACCTCTGGGAACACTGGGGCACCTCTGGGAAAACTGGGGTACCTCTGGGGACACTGGGACACCTCTGGGGACTCTTGGATACCTCAGGGGGACCCAGGGGTGCAGCCTGGGGACACTGGGACACCTCTGGGAAAACTGGGGCACCTCTGGGGACTCTTGGAAACCTCTGGGGGACCCAGGGTTCAGTCTGGGGACACTGGGACACCTCTGGGGACTCTTGGAAACCTCTGGGGGACCCCGAGGTGCAGCCTGGGGACACTGGGGCACCTCTGGGGACACTGGGACACCTCTGGGGACTCTTGGAAACCTCTGGGGGACCCCGAGGTGCAGTCTGGGGACTCTGGGGCACCTCTAGGGACACCCCCCCTTCCCCCGCTTCAGGCTGACCCCTCATCCCGCTGCTTCCAACCCTCTTGGAGGATGATGGGGGGAGGGTGTTCCTCCATCCTCCATCATCCTCCTCCCCCTCCACAACCCCTGGGGGGGTTGTTGTCACCTCCAAAGACCCGGGATGGCACTGCCACCACCACCACCACCACCTGCACCTCGGTGACCCCGCTCCCCTTCCCTCCCCCTCCTGGGGTCGCTGCCCTCCCCCCTGTACCCCCAAAATCCCCCCCCCAGCCGAGGCAGGCAGCTGCCTGCAGGACGGGCAGAGCTACAGCGACAAGGACGTGTGGAAGCCGGAGCCGTGCCGGATCTGCGTGTGCGACACGGGCACGGTGCTGTGCGACGAGATCATCTGCGAGGAGCTGCGCGACTGCCCCAGCCCCGAAATCCCCTTCGGAGAGTGCTGCCCCGTCTGCCCCACCGACCAGCCCAGCGGTCGGAGCTCGTTTCTGCTTTTATCCATACGTAGATGTGCTTTTGTGGAGTGTATTTTATATATATATATAACATATATTTTATATATTACATCTATTTTACATGTATTTATATATATTTTATATATAACTTATATATATTACATCTATTTTACATGTATTTATATATATTTTATATATAACTTATATATATTACACGTATTTTACATATATTGTTATATTTTATATATAATTTATATATATTTTATATGTGTATATATATGTGTATATGTGTATATATATGTGTATATGTGTATATATATGTGTATATGTCTATATAAATGTATATATGTATATATATGTGTATATATATGTATATGTGTATATATATGTGTATATATATGTATATATATATGTATATATATCTATACACATGTATATATTTATATACCTGTATATATGTGTGTATATATATGTTTATATATATGTATATATATGTATATATATGTATATATGTTTATATATGTGTGTATATACAGATATATATCCCCTTGTCATCAACAGCTAAGTAAATATAAAGGAATAAATTTATTTTTGATGACATGGGGATATGTATGTACACATATATATGCACATATATATATATATACCCTTGTCCTTAATGAATAAATAAATAAAAATAATTAAATAAATTTATTTATTGAGGACAAGGGGATATACATATACATACATACATATATATATATACACATATATATACACATATACACCTGTGTATCCCCTTGTCATTAATAAATAAATAATTAAAAATAATGAAATAAATTATTTATTAATGACAAGGGGATATTTATATGTGTGTGTGTATGTATAACCCCTTGTCATTAATAATTTAATTCATTAATTAATCTATTTAGTAATGGCAAGGGGGTATATATACACATATACATATATATAAATACCCCCATGTGGTTAATAAATAAAGAAATAAAAATAAATAAATTTATTTATTAATGCCAAGAGGATATATATACATATATACACATTTATACATATATATATATATATCTCCTTGTCATTAATAAATAAATTACCCCCTTCAATCCCACCCCAGGAAAAGGCAACTTGACCTCAACCCATGAGAGGGGTAAAAAAAATCACCCTAAATGGGGAAAAAAATTATCCTTGGGGGGGGTTTTATCCCAAAACCTGCAGGAGTTTTTTTGAGGGGAAAGGGGGTAAAGTCATTTTTTAGTGTGTTTTGTAAGGGGTGGATTTTTGGGGGGAGAAAAAAGAGTAAAATGGCTTTTTTAGTGTTTTTTTTGTAAGGGGTAGATTTTTTGGGGGGGGAAAGGTGCAAGGTGGGGTTTTTGGTGTTTGTTTTTTTTGCAATAGGGGTAAAAAAAACACTAAAAAAAGAGTGGTTTTTGCAAGGGGTGGGTTTTGGGGAGAAAAAGGGGTAAAGTGGTTTTTTTAGTGTTTTTTGCAAAGGATGGGTTTTTGGGAGAAAAAGGGGTAAAGTGGTTTTTTTAGGATTTTTTGCAAGGAGTGACATAAAACATCCCCCTTCACCCCCCCCAAAAAGACCCCCAAACCACCCCAAAAAACAAACCTCCCAAAAACCAGAAGTTGCCTTTTTTAACCCTTCCCTGCCCCAACTGGAGGGGTGGGAAGGGTTGAACCCCCAAAAAGCTCAGAGCCCCCCAACCCCATTCACCCCCTGCCAGCGCTTCGGGGAGCCCCCTGTGCCCCCCTTTTTGGCCCCACAGCCCCCTAAAGGAGCACCAGAAACCCCCTGGGATGGAGAATTCTCATGTGTGTCCCCCTCACCCAGCCCAACCCCCTGACCCCCAATTAATTTCTCTTTATTTCTTTGTTTTCCCAACAGGGCACCCTGGCCCCAAGGTGAGCAAATTCCGGGGTTCACCCCAAAAATGAGGAGGGGGTGGTGGAGGTAGAGGGGTCTGTTTGGGGTGAGACCCTCTGGGTGGGGGGTCACTTCTTGGGGGTTTTGTCACCTCCTGGGGGGGTTTTGCCACCTCTTGGGGGTTTTGTCACCTCTTGTCACCTCCCAGAAAGGGGGTTTCACCTCCTGGGAAAGGGGGATTTTTACCCTTTTGGGATGGAGTTTTAGGGAAGGGGGAGAGAGAAATTTTGGGGGGTGGGGAGTGGCTTCTCTTGGCTCACCCCGAGCTTTTGCCTTGCAGGGGCAGAAAGGCGAACCCGGGGACATTAAAGATGTGAGTGATGGGGGGACACCCCAAATTTGGGGGGAGAGGGGGAGAGGGAGAAGGGGGGAAGGAAAGGAGGAGGAGGGGGGGTCTTTTTTCTCACCCCAACTTTGTGTCCCCCCCTTTTCCCCACAGGTCGTAGGACCCCGAGGGCCTCCGGGACCGCAGGTGGGAGCGTTTCCCGCATTGCTGGAATATTTGTGGGGTTGAGGTGGGAGTTGGGGGATTAGAGGAAGGGGGTGTGGGGGGAGATCTGACCCCCCCTCCCCCTCTTCTCCTCCTCCTCCTCCTCCTCCTCCCACCCCCCTCAGGGCCCGGCAGGTGAGCAAGGACAGCGAGGGGAGCGCGGCGAGAAGGGGGAGAAGGTGAGAGCATCCCAACCCCCAGCAGCCCCCCCAGTAGAGAAGGGGGGGGGCCCTGCAGAGAACTGTGACACTCACCACATGAATGACACGTTTTTATTTTCCCCCAACCCCTCCCAGGGCCTTCCTGGTCCCCGGGGCAGGGATGGAGAGCCCGGCACCCCCGGCAACCCCGGCCCCGCCGGCCCTCCCGGCCCTCCAGGCCCCCCCGGGCTCGGTGGGGTGAGTATGGACGGGGGGTTTTGGGGTGGTAGGAGGGGTCATTTTTTGGGGGAGGGGGTCCCAGGGGTGCTCAGTCCTCTCCCCTCTGGCAGAACTTTGCGGCTCAGATGGCAGGAGGCTTCGACGAGAAGGCTGGAGGGAGCTCAGATGGGCGTCATGCAGGGACCCATGGTAAGCCCCCTCCCACCCTCCTGTGTCTACAGGACCCCCAACCCCCATAACCCCCTACACACCCCTCCCCTGCTGTGGTGGGTGATGAGGGGTGACCCCCCTCTGTGACTCTGTTGTTTCTCCCCTCCCCACCCCCAGGGCCCTATGGGACCCCAGTGGCCCCCGGACCCTCTGGCTCTCCTGTAAGTAGCACCCCTCCCCTCACCAGCTTTTGGGGTGCCCCCTACACCCTTCCCCACTGATGTCACTTCTTCCCCCCCACACACACTGATGTCACCATCTCTTCCAGGGTCCCCAAGGATTTCAAGGCAACCCCGGCGAGCCCGGCGAGCCCGGCGCTGCTGTGAGTGCCCCCATCACCCCCCATCCAGGGACCTGCCACCCCCCTCCCCTCACCTACAGCTCACCCACTGCCTCTCTGTCCCCTCTAGGGTCCCATGGGCCCCCGGGGACCACCAGGACCTCCAGGGAAACCCGGAGATGACGTGAGTGCTTCGCTGCTGAGAACGGGTGGCTCGTGTCAGCAGTGGCCATGAAAGAAAAGGTGGTTTCTATTTACCCTCCCCACCCCCCTCAAATGTCATTTCCCCGCAGGGTGAGACCGGCAAACCCGGTAAATCCGGCGAGCGTGGCCCCCCAGGCCCTCAGGTGAGTTTGGATCAGCCCCCCCTCGGGACAGGGACCCCCCCTCACCCCATGTGTCCCCCCAACTTTGTCCCCAACTCACTTCCTCTCGCAGGGTGCTCGTGGCTTCCCCGGGACCCCCGGGCTGCCCGGAGTGAAGGGACACAGGGTGAGTGAGTGTGTGTGCCCCCCCTGCCCCTGGGCCCACAGTGCCCCCCTCCCCTGGGGGAACAGAGGGTGACCCCCCCCCCCTTTTGGTGTGCCCAGGGATACCCCGGCTTGGACGGTGCCAAAGGAGAGGCCGGAGCTCCTGGAGCCAAGGTGGGTGTGGGGGGAGCACCCCCCGTGGTGTTGGGGCTGGCCAGGTGATGACCAACCAGGTGACCATCCCAGGGGGTTGGGGCTGAGGGAGTGACCATCCCTGTGACATTGGGGTTGATGGAATGACCATCCCAGTGGCTGATGGAGTGACCACCCCTGTGGTAGCAGGGCTGGCCAAGTGACCGTCCTGGGGACCAGTGGTGTTGGGGTTGATGGAGTGACCATCCCAAGTGGCCTTGGGGCTGATGGAGTGACCATCCCAGTGATATTGGGGTTGATGGAGTGACCATCCCTGTGATATTGGGGCTGATGGAGTGACCATCCCTGTGATAGTGGAGTTGATGGAGTGACCATCCCCATGGCACTGGGACTGAAGGAGTGACCATCCCTGTGATATTGGGGCTGATGGAGTGACCATCCCAGTGATAGTGGAGTTGATGGAGTGACCATCCCCATGGCACTGGGACTGAAGGAGTGACCATCCCTGTGATATTGGGGTTGATGGAGTGACCATCCCAGTGATAGTGGGGCTGATGGAGTGACCACCCCAAGCGACCTTGGGGCTGATGGATTGACCATCCCCTTGGCATTGGACCTTCCCCATGACACTGGGGCTGATGGAGTGACCACCCCTGTGTCCTCAGGGCCCATGCAGTGTCCCCCCCCCCGTTGGTCACCCCCAGCCCTCACCCTCCCTGTCCCTCCCCCTCCCCGCAGGGTGAATCCGGCTCCCCCGGCGAGAACGGCTCCCCTGGCCCCATGGTGAGTCCTTGGGCTGGACAGAGGGGAAACTGAGGCACGAGGGGGGTGGAAATTGGGGGAGGGGGTGGTGGGCACAGCCCCCCCAGGGCTTGACCAACCCCCCGTGTCCCCCCAGGGTCCCCGTGGGCTGCCTGGAGAGAGAGGACGCCCCGGCCCCTCCGGTGCTGCGGTGAGTGCCACGCTGCCTGTGCCCCTGGGGGCACCTTGGTGGCACCCTGGGGACACCCAGTGTCCCCCCTCCTGCTGGTGACCCCCCCTTGGTGCCCCCATGCCTCACCCCACCATCTCCCCCCAGGGTGCTCGTGGCAACGACGGCCTCCCCGGTCCTGCCGGACCCCCCGTAAGTCAAGGGCTGCTCTGGCCCCCCCCTGGACCCTGTGTCACCCCCCACGGGGGGCACAGAGGGGTCCCCCAGGACCCCCCAAAAGCCTGGGCAGACCCTCACACTCCTCTCTCTCCCAGGGACCTGTCGGCCCAGCCGGAGCTCCCGGCTTTCCCGGCGCCCCCGGCTCGAAGGTAACGGGGCAGGGGAGGGGAAACTCGAGGCACAGCACCCGCTGTGACCCCTCACTCCTGCTAATCCTCCCCCTGTGACCCCCACCCCCTCAATCCTCACCCCTGTGACCCCCTCACCCCCTCATTCCTCCCCCCAGGGTGAAGCTGGTCCCACTGGTGCCCGAGGTCCCGAGGGTGCCCAGGGTCCCCGCGGCGAATCCGGCACCCCCGGCTCGCCCGGCCCCGCCAGTGCCCCCGTAAGTGCCACCTCCCACGTCCCCCTCCCTGCTGGCTTCATCCTGGCCTCGTCCCCCTGACCTGGGAGCTGTCCCTGGAAGGGGATTTGGGACAACTGAGGCACGAGGAGCTCAGTGGTGACTCCTTTTAGGGTAACCCGGGCACCGACGGCATCCCCGGAGCCAAGGGCTCAGCGGTGAGTGGGGTGTGGGGACAGGGAGGGGGTTGGGAAGTGTCCAGGGACCCCAGAGAGGTCCAGGGTGAGGGGGGCTGCTGAGGGTTTGGGGATCTGGGGGACACGCAGGATTTGGGGGCAGGAGTTCGCTGGGGGACGGGGGGAGGTGGGGTGGGGGAAATAGTGGGGTCTGGGGGACACTGGGGGACAGTGGGGGACACTGGGGGATGTGGAGGTGTTGGGGACATTGGGGGACTCTGGGGGACATGGGGGACACTGGGAGGATGCTGGGGACACTGGGGACATGGGGATGCTGGGGGACACTGGGGGATATTGGGTGCTGGAGGACCCTGGGAGGATGCTGGGGGGACACTGGGGATATTTGGTGCTGGGGGACACTGGGAGGATGCTGGGGGACACGGGGGACACTGGGGGGTACTGGGTGCTGGGGACACTGGGAGGATACTGGGGACACTGGGGGATGCTTGAGGACACTGGGGACATGGGGATGCTGGGGGGACACTGGGGAGGTGGGAGGGGACAGGGGAGGACAGGGGGCTGTGGGGGGGACACTGGGGAGGTGGGAGGGGACAGGGGGGCTATGGGGGGACACAACCATGCCCCCTGACCCCCCCTGGTGCCCCCAGGGTGCCCCGGGCATTGCTGGCGCTCCAGGTTTCCCCGGTCCCCGCGGCCCCCCCGGCCCCCAAGGAGCCACCGGCCCCCTGGGCCCCAAGGGACAGACGGTGAGAGAGAGACCCCCTGGCTTTGACCCATTTCCTCCTTTGCCTTTTGCCCCTTTTCCCTGTTTTTTCCCGGTTTTCCCCCATTTCCCCCACTTTAATCCACGTTTTCCCCGTTTTTCCCCTTTTATTCCCATTCTCCCCACTGCTTTTTGCCATTCCACCACTTTTTTTTCCCCTATTTTCCCCTCTTTTGTTCTCATTTCCCCCCTTTTCCTCCCTTTTCCCTCATTTTCCCACTTTTTTCCCTTCTCCTCCATGTTTTCCCCTTTTTCCCATTCCACTTCCCCCACCTTTTCCCCTTTTATTCCCATTTCCCCCCCCTTTTTTTCCCTTTCCACCCCTTTTCCCCCATTTCCTGTTTCCCCACGGGTGGGGTGGGAAGGGGGTGGCAACAGGTAAAGAGGACTGGGATGAAGATGGAGATGAGGAAAGGGATGGGGACAGGGCCTGGAGAACACACCAGGGACAGGGACAGGAGCTGGAGAATGGGGAGAGGAGCTGGAGAACACACCAGGAACAGGGACAGGAGCTGGAGAATGGGGAGAGGACCTGGAAAACACACCAGGGATGGGGGACAGGGCCTGGAGAATGGAGACAGGAACTGGAGAACACACCAGGAACAGGGACAGGAGCTGGAGAATGGGGAGAGGACCTTGGAAAACACACCAGGGATGGGGTCAGGAGCTGGAGAATGGGGAGAGGACCTGGAGAATGGGGAGAGGACCTGGAAAACACACCAGGAACGGGGACAGGACCTGAATTACACACCAGGGGTGGGGACAGGAGCTGGAGAATGGAGACAGGAGCTGGAGAATGGAGGCAGGAGCTGGAAAACACACCAGGGACAGGGACAGGACCTGGATTACACACCAGGGATGGAGACAGGACCTGGAGAATGGAGACAGGAGCTGGAAAACACCCCAGGGATGGAGGACAGGGCCTGGAGAATGGAGACAGGAGCTGGAAAACACCCCAGGGATGGGGATAGGACCTGGATTACACACCAGGGACAGGGACAGGACCTGGATTACACACCAGGGACAGGGACAGGACATGAAGAATGGGGTCAGGAGCTGGATTACACCCCAGGAACAGGGACAGGACATGAAGAATGGAGGCAGGACCTGGATTACCCCCAGGAACAGGGAAACACTGACACCTTGTATCCCATCCCCATCCCCCTCCTCCACAGGGAGAACCGGGAATCGCGGGTTTCAAAGGCGAGCAGGGACCCAAGGGCGAGACGGTGAGTGGGGGTCGAGGGGGCCACACCTAGGACCCCCCCATCCCAAAAACCCCCAGGCTGAGGGTGGGGAACCCACCCCCACGGGCCCCTCTCCCCTTCACGAGGCCCCTCGAGGGGCAGCATCCCCCCCCCTCCCCTAACCCGGGGGGACAAAGGGCTGCTGTGTCCGTGTCCCCCCGTGGGGACATTCCCCCCTCGCTTCATTAACCACCCTCAATGCCGGGGCTCGGCGGCGGCGCCGCCAGCGCTGCGGGGGGCACGTCGGGGGGCTCCTTCCCCTTGTGGGGGGATGGTTTGGGGGGAGAGAAAGGCTCTTTGTGACCCCCTCACCCCCCACCCCCTCCCCTTTTTTTCCCTCCTGGCAGGGACCAGCAGGACCCCAAGGTGCCCCCGGGCCGGCGGGCGAGGAAGGCAAGAGAGGAGCCCGAGGCGAACCCGGGGCTGCCGGTCCTTTGGGACCCCCTGGAGAAAGGGTGAGCGTGTTTGTGTGTCCCCCTCCCCAAAAAAAAACCCTCCTCACCCCCACCCCCAAAAAAAACCCCTCTCCTGACTTTCATCCTCCTCCTCCTCCTCTTCCTCCACAGGGCGCTCCCGGCAACCGCGGCTTCCCGGGACAGGACGGGCTGGCCGGACCCAAGGTGGGGATGGGGTCTCGGTCTGGGATGGGGGGGTTTCCCAAGGTGGGGATCACCCCCATCCTATCCTTGGAGCCCCAAAATCAACCCCACTCAACCCCACACAGGGTGCTCCAGGCGAGCGTGGCCCCGCAGGCCTGGCGGGTCCCAAAGGAGCCACCGGCGATCCCGGACGACCCGGAGAGCCCGGACTGCCCGGGGCCAGGGTGAGACAGACGGGGGTCCCACGGAGGGTAGGGGGGTCCCACAGAGGGTGTAGAGGGGGCAAGAGGGGCAGGGGACAGTGAGGACAGCGGGGACGCCGGTGGGACCCACTGGGTTAAGCAAGAGGGGGCTTCGGGATCAATGAGGTGCTTTTGGGGTGGATGAGGAGCTTTTAGGGTTAAGATGCTTTTGGGGTCAAAGAGGTGCTTTTTGGGGTCAGTGAGGCGCTTCTGGGGTCTATGAGGTGCCTTTGGGGTCTATGAAGTGCCTTCGGGGTTGATAAGGTGCTCTTGGGGTTAAGATGTTTTTGGGGTCTATGAAGGTTGGGGTTGATAAGGTGGGGTTGGGGCTAAGATGCTTTTGGGGTCTATAAGGTGCCTTTGGGGTTGATAAGGTGCTTTTAGGGTTGTCTGAGGTGCTTTTAGGGTTAAGATGCTTCTGGGGTCAGTGAGGTGTTTTTGGGGTCAATAAAGTGTTTTTAGGGTTGATAAGGTGCTTTTAGGGTTGTCTGAGGTGCTTTCAGGGTTTAGATGCTATTGGGGTCAATGAGGTGGTTTTGGGGTCAATGAGGTGGTTTTGGGGCCAGTGAGGTGCTTTTGGGGGCTATAAGGAGCTTTTAGGGTGGTCTGAGGTGCTTCTGGGGTCAATAAGGTGCTTTTAGGGTTGCTTAAGGTGCTTTTGGGGTCAGTTCAGTGCTTTTGGCCTTGGCCACAGCGCTCTTTGGCATTAAGGGGTTTTCTGGGGTTGGGTCAGTTGTTCCTTGGTGTTAACTAAGAAATCCTTTGGGGTTAATTAAGACTCTCTTGGTTAATTAAGACGCCTTCTGGGGTGACCAAGGTGCATTTGGGGTTCACAAAGATGCTCCTTGGGGTTGGACGCTCTTTGAGGTTGGATGTTTTTGGGGTTGGATCCTTTTTGGGGTCAGATGCTCTTTGGGGTCGGATCCTTTGAGTTGGATGTTGTCGAGGTTCTTTTTGGGGTCAGATGCTCTTTGGGGTTGGACACTCCTTGGGGTTGGATGTCCCTTGGGGTCAGGTGCTCTTTGGGATCAGATCCTTTTTGGGGTTGGCTGTTCTTTGGGGTCGAATCCTTTTTGGGGTCAGATCCTTTTTGGGGTTGGGTGCTCTTTGGGGTCAGATCCTTTTTGGGGTCAGATCCTTTTTGGGTTAGGCTGTTCTTTGGGGTCAATCCTTTTTGGGGTCTGATGCTCTTTAGGGTCGAAACCTTTTTGGGGTCAGATCCTTTTAGGGTCTGATGCTCTTTTGGGGTCTGACACTCTTTAGGGTAAGCAAAGGTGCTCTCTGGGGTGGTGGGGGTTGGGCAGACCCCGTTTTTTCCCCCCCAAGAGGTTCCCAGCCCCCCCCTCAGCTCCCCCCTGTCCCCACAGGGTCTCACGGGCCGCCCCGGTGACGCCGGTCCCCAAGGCAAAGTCGGTCCCACCGTAAGTGAAGCTGCACAGGGGAAGGGGCTGGGGGTGGGCAGGGGACAGGAGGAGGAGGGAGGGGGTCTGGGATGGCCCCCTGACACCCCCTCCCCACAGGGTGCCCCCGGCGAGGACAGGCGCCCGGCCCCCGGCCCGCAGGGCGCTCGCGGCCAGCCCGGCGTGATGGGATTCCCCGGCCCCAAAGGTGCCAACGTGAGTATTGCCCACCCCTCCTGCCCAAAAACGGGGGCTGGGGGGTCGCAGAGACCCCCCTCACCCACCCACCCCCGGGTGCCACCTCTGCCTCTCCCCAGGGCGAGCCTGGCAAAGCTGGCGAGAAGGGACTGCCCGGGGCCCCGGGGCTGCGGGTGAGTTGTTTTCCCTCCCTCCCTCCTCACCCCACCCTCAGTTTTGGGGGTGCTGCAGCTCCCCCCGAGGCCTCTGCGGTGCCCCAGAGTGGGGGAAACTGAGGCAGCAGCTCAGAGGGGTTTTTTTCCCCCTCCTCCTCCTCAGGGGCTCCCTGGCAAGGACGGTGAGACAGGAGCTGCCGGACCCCCCGGACCTGCCGTGAGTGAAACGGGAGGGGAAGGAGGTCAGGGGTGGAACCCCCACCCCCCAGAGCTGGGCAAAAAGGGTCTGCTGGGGGTGAAACCCCTGCAGTGGCTGCCCTTGGGGATTTGGGGGCCCAGCTCTGCCCAAAAGCTCGGGGTGGGGGAAGCCCTGAGGGGGTTTCGGGGGGTCCCTCACCATTGTCCTTCCCGCAGGGCCCCGCGGGCGAGAGGGGAGAGCAAGGAGCCCCCGGCCCCTCCGGCTTCCAGGTGAGCACATGGGAGGTTCTGGGGGCGGTTCTGGGGGTGGGGAGACCCTCATGGGTGGCTCTGAGCCCCCCATCCCCTGGTGGTCTCGCTGCTCCCCCCCCCGAGTGCTCACAGGGCTGCTCTCCCCTCCCAGGGGCTGCCCGGCCCGCCAGGTGCCCCCGGAGAGAGTGGCAAACCCGGAGATCAGGTGAGAGACCCCCACTTTTTCCCCCTTCTCAAGCTGCAAAGGAGGTGTGGGGGGGGTTAAGAGCCCCCCAGTACCCCCCTCCCCAAGGCCTGACCCCCCCTCTCCCCCACCTCTGCCACAGGGTGTTCCTGGAGAAGCCGGAGCGCCCGGTCTTGTTGGTCCCAGAGTAAGTATCACCTACTCCCTGCTGGGGGACTGGATTCATCGGAGAGGGGGCTTTGAGGGGCTCCAAGGGGTTGACAGACCCTGGCTGCTCCATTCCAACCCTGGTGGCATCCTCTCAGTGTCCCTCAACATCCCCATGTCCCCAGCATCCTCCAGCATCCCCCAGTATCCCCCAGTGTCCCCAGCATCCCCCAGTGTCCCCTAGTGTCACCCATCTTCTCCATGTCCCCCAACATCCCCCCATGTCCCCCAGTGTCCCCCAGCATCCCTCCAGTGCCCCCCAGTGTCCCCTAGCATTCCCCCTGTCCCCCAGTGCTCTCCAGCATCCTCCAGTGTCCTTCAGCATCTCCCTATGTCCCCCCAGCATCCCCACATCTCCCAGTGTCCCCCACATCTTCCCGTGTCCCTGCATCACCCCATGTCCCCCCAGCATCCCCACATCCCCAGTGTCTCCCAATACCTCCTTGTCCCCTGCATCACCCCACAGCCCCCAGCATCCCCACATCTCCCAGTGTCTCCCAATATCTCCTTGTCCCCCTGCATCACCCCAGTGTCCCCCAGCATCCCCACATCCCCCAGTGTCCCCCAATACCTCCTTGTCCCTCTGTATCACCCCAGTGTCCCCCAGCATCCCCACATCTCCCAGTGTCTCCCAACACCTCCTTGTCCCCCTGCATCACCCCATGTCCCCCAGCATCCCCACATCTCCCAGTGTCCCCCGACATCTCCCTGTCCCCCTGCATCACCCCATGTCCCCCCAGCATCCCCACATCTCCCAGTGTCTCCCGACATCTCCCTGTGTCCCTGCATCACCCCACGCCCCCCATCATCCCCTCCAGTGTGTCCCTTCCAGATCCACCAGCTCCCCCCCATCCTGGTGGCCAATCCCCCTCGGCCTCAGGCTGGTGCCCCCTTGCCCTCAGTCCCCCTCACCCCGTGGCCTCTTCCCCACACCCACCCACTCCTCTTTTCCCTCCCCTCCCCGCAGGGCGAGCGCGGCTTCCCCGGCGAGCGCGGCTCCCCCGGCGCCCAAGGCCTGCAGGGACCCCGCGGGCTCCCCGGCACCCCCGGCACCGACGGGCCCAAGGTGGGTGACAGCGGGGACATCCCTAGGGGGGGTGAGGGGGCGTGTGTGTGGCAACCTTGGCACCCCAAAAACCCCAAAACCCACGCCTTTTCCCCCGCTCTGCTTTAGGGCGCCACCGGCCCCGCCGGCCCCGCCGGCGCGCAGGGACCCCCCGGGCTGCAGGGGATGCCCGGGGAGAGAGGAGCGGCTGGAATCGCCGGTCCCAAGGGAGACAGGGTGAGTGGTGAGGGTTTGGGGGGGTGTCACGAGTGTTGTGGGGTCTCAGCTCATCATCTTGTGTCGCCCCCGCAGGGAGACGTCGGCGAGAAGGGCCCCGAGGGAGCCCCTGGCAAGGACGGTGCCCGTGTGAGTGGGACACGGGGGTGGCGGTGGGGGCAGAGGGGTGGTTTGGTGGGGGATTCTCGGGTGGCCTCACCCTCTTCTCTCCCTCCCCCTCCGCAGGGTCTGACGGGTCCCATCGGCCCCCCCGGCCCTGCCGGCCCCAACGGCGAGAAGGTGAGAGCTGGGGCAGCCCCTGAGCTGGCCCCGACCCCGGGAGAGCCCGCCCGGCCCCCCACGACTCTCTGTCCTTTCTCTCCCAGGGTGAATCCGGCC
>NW_026087845.1:0-28727 GCF_022539395.1 Myiozetetes cayanensis | reverse complement strand
GGAGCTATGGACACCAAAGCAATGAAGTTCCAGCCATGAAAAAAAGCCCTTAACCTCCAAGTCTCCCATGCAATGGGTGAGCAACCCTTGACACTCCATGCACACATGGAGCTTCCTGCGCTGGCATCTTTTGTCTGGGAGGAATCTTCGTTCTTAGCCCGTGTGGGGCCCAGGCGGGCCATTTCAGCGCGGGGCTACGGACACCAAACCAATGAAGTTCCAACCAGGAAAAAACGGCCTTAGCCTCCACCTCTACTGTGCAATGGCTGAGCCACTCTTGGAACTTCATGCACACATAGAGCTGGTAACTTTTGTGTGGGAGGAATCTTCGTTCTTAGTCCATCTGGGGACCAAGATGGGCCATTTCAGCGTTGGGCTTCGGACAGCAAAGCAATGAATTTCCAGGTAGGAAAGAAAGCCCTTAGCGTCCAACTGCCCTGTGCATTTGATGAGCCACCCTTGGCACTCTATACACTCACGGAGCTTTCTGCACTTGCGGCTTTTTCTAAGATGAATCTTCGTTCTTAGTCCATCTGAGGACCCAGGCAGCGTCATTTCAGCGCATGACTTCAAACATCAAACCAATGAAGTTCCAGCCAGGAAAAAAAGCCCTTAGCCTCCAACTGTCCTGTGCAGTTGGTGAGGCACCCTTGGCACTCCATGCACACATGGAGCTTCCTGCCCTAGCACCTTTTGTCTGGGTGGAATCTTCCTTCTTAGTCCATCTGGGGACCAAGGCGGGCCATTTCAGCGTGGGGCTTGGGACACCAAACCAATGAAGTTCCAGCCAGGAAAGAAAGCCCTTAGCCTCCAACTCTGCTGTGAAATGGGTGAGCCACCCTTGGCTCTCCATGCACACATGGAGCTTTCTACCCTGGCCCCTCTTGTCTGAGTGGAATCTTTGTTCTTAATCCATCTGGGAACCCAGATAGGCCATTTCAGCGCAGGGCTTCAGACACCAAACCAATGAAGTTCCAGCCAGGAAAAAAAGCCCTTAGCGTCCAACTGCCCTGTGCAATGGGTGAGCCACCCTTGGCACTCCATGCACACATGGAGCTTCCTGCGCTGGCACCTTTTTCTGGGAGAAATCTTCGTTCTGAGTCCATCTCTGGACTTAGTCGGGCCATTTCAGCGTGGGGCTTCGGACACAAAACCAATGGAGTTCCAGGAAGGAAAAATACCCCTTAGCCTTCAACTCTGCTGTGCAATGGGTGAGTCAGCCTTGGCACTCCATGTACACATGGAGCTTCCTTAGCTAGCACCTTTTGTCTGGGAGGAATCTTCGTTCTTAGTCCATCTGGGGACCCAGATGGGCCATTAGAGTGCAGGGCTTCGGACACCAAACCTGTGAAGATCTAGGCAGGAAAAAAACCCTTAACCTCCAACTCTCCTGTGTAATGGGTGAGCCAATATTGGCATTCCATATACACATGCAGCTTTCTGTCCTGAAACCTTTTGTCTGGGTGGAATCTTCATTGTTAGTCCATCTGGGGACCCAGACGGGCCATTTCAGGGCGGGGCTTTGGACACCAAGCGAATTAAGTTCCAGCCAGGAAAAAAGGCCTTAGCCTCTAACTCTCCTGTGCAGTTGGTGAGCCACCCTTGGCACTCCACGCACACAAGGAGCTTCCTGCGCTGGCCCCTTTTGTCTGGGATGAATCTTCTTTCTTAGTCTATCTGGGGACCCAGACTGGCCATTTCAGCGCGGAGCTATGGACACCAAAGCAATGAAGTTCCAGCCATGAAAAAAAGCCCTTAACCTCCAAGTCTCCCATGCAATGGGTGAGCAACCCTTGACACTCCATGCACACATGGAGCTTCCTGCGCTGGCATCTTTTGTCTGGGAGGAATCTTCGTTCTTAGCCCGTGTGGGGCCCAGGCAGGCCATTTCAGCGCGGGGCTACGGACACCAAACCAATGAAGTTCCAACCAGGAAAAAACGGCCTTAGCCTCCACCTCTACTGTGCAATGGCTGAGCCACTCTTGGAACTTCATGCACACATAGAGCTGGTAACTTTTGTGTGGGAGGAATCTTCGTTCTTAGTCCATCTGGGGACCAAGATGGGCCATTTCAGCGTTGGGCTTCGGACAGCAAAGCAATGAATTTCCAGGTAGGAAAGAAAGCCCTTAGCGTCCAACTGCCCTGTGCATTTGATGAGCCACCCTTGGCACTCTATACACTCACGGAGCTTTCTGCACTTGCGGCTTTTTCTAAGATGAATCTTCGTTCTTAGTCCATCTGGGGACCCAGGCAGCGTCATTTCAGCGCATGACTTCAAACATCAAACCAATGAAGTTCCAGCCAGGAAAAAAAGCCCTTAGCCTCCAACTGTCCTGTGCAGTTGGTGAGGCACCCTTGGCACTCCATGCACACATGGAGCTTCCTGCCCTAGCACCTTTTGTCTGGGTGGAATCTTCCTTCTTAGTCCATCTGGGGACCAAGGCGGGCCATTTCAGCGTGGGGCTTGGGACACCAAACCAATGAAGTTCCAGCCAGGAAAGAAAGCCCTTAGCCTCCAACTCTGCTGTGAAATGGGTGAGCCACCCTTGGCTCTCCATGCACACATGGAGCTTTCTACCCTGGCACCTCTTGTCTGAGTGGAATCTTTGTTCTTAATCCATCTGGGAACCCAGATAGGCCATTTCAGCGCAGGGCTTCAGACACCAAACCAATGAAGTTCCAGCCAGGAAAAAAAGCCCTTAGCGTCCAACTGCCCTGTGCAATGGGTGAGCCACCCTTGGCACTCCATGCACACATGGAGCTTCCTGCGCTGGCACCTTTTTTCTGGGAGAAATCTTCGTTCTGAGTCCATCTCTGGACTTAGTCGGGCCATTTCAGCGTGGGGCTTCGGACACAAAACCAATGGAGTTCAGGAAGGAAAAATACCCCTTAGCCTTCAACTCTGCTGTGCAATGGGTGAGTCAGCCTTGGCACTCCATGTACACATGGAGCTTCCTTAGCTAGCACCTTTTGTCTGGGAGGAATCTTCGTTCTTAGTCCATCTGGGGACCCAGATGGGCCATTAGAGTGCAGGGCTTCGGACACCAAACCTGTGAAGATCTAGGCAGGAAAAAAACCCTTAACCTCCAACTCTCCTGTGTAATGGGTGAGCCAATATTGGCATTCCATATACACATGCAGCTTTCTGTCCTGAAACCTTTTGTCTGGGTGGAATCTTCATTGTTAGTCCATCTGGGGACCCAGACGGGCCATTTCAGGGCGGGGCTTTGGACACCAAGCGAATTAAGTTCCAGCCAGGAAAAAAAGGCCTTAGCCTCTAACTCTCCTGTGCAGTTGGTGAGCCACCCTTGGCACTCCACGCACACAAGGAGCTTCCTGCGCTGGCCCCTTTTGTCTGGGATGAATCTTCTTTCTTAGTCTATCTGGGGACCCAGACTGGCCATTTCAGCGCGGAGCTATGGACACCAAAGCAATGAAGTTCCAGCCATGAAAAAAGCCCTTAACCTCCAAGTCTCCCATGCAATGGGTGAGCAACCCTTGACACTCCATGCACACATGGAGCTTCCTGCGCTGGCATCTTTTGTCTGGGAGGAATCTTCGTTCTTAGCCCGTGTGGGGCCCAGGCAGAGCCATTTCAGCGCGGGGCTACGGACACCAAACCAATGAAGTTCCAACCAGGAAAAAACGGCCTTAGCCTCCACCTCTACTGTGCAATGGCTGAGCCACTCTTGGAACTTCATGCACACATAGAGCTGGTAACTTTTGTGTGGGAGGAATCTTCGTTCTTAGTCCATCTGGGGACCAAGATGGGCCATTTCAGCGTTGGGCTTCGGACAGCAAAGCAATGAATTTCCAGGTAGGAAAGAAAGCCCTTAGCGTCCAACTGCCCTGTGCATTTGATGAGCCACCCTTGGCACTCTATACACTCACGGAGCTTTCTGCACTTGCGGCTTTTTCTAAGATGAATCTTCGTTCTTAGTCCATCTGGGGACCCAGGCAGCGTCATTTCAGCGCATGACTTCAAACATCAAACCAATGAAGTTCCAGCCAGGAAAAAAAGCCCTTAGCCTCCAACTGTCCTGTGCAGTTGGTGAGGCACCCTTGGCACTCCATGCACACATGGAGCTTCCTGCCCTAGCACCTTTTGTCTGGGTGGAATCTTCCTTCTTAGTCCATCTGGGGACCAAGGCGGGCCATTTCAGCGTGGGGCTTGGGACACCAAACCAATGAAGTTCCAGCCAGGAAAGAAAGCCCTTAGCCTCCAACTCTGCTGTGAAATGGGTGAGCCACCCTTGGCTCTCCATGCACACATGGAGCTTTCTACCCTGGCACCTCTTGTCTGAGTGGAATCTTTGTTCTTAATCCATCTGGGAACCCAGATAGGCCATTTCAGCGCAGGGCTTCAGACACCAAACCAATGAAGTTCCAGCCAGGAAAAAAAGCCCTTAGCGTCCAACTGCCCTGTGCAATGGGTGAGCCACCCTTGGCACTCCATGCACACATGGAGCTTCCTGCGCTGGCACCTTTTTCTGGGAGAAATCTTCGTTCTGAGTCCATCTCTGGACTTAGTCGGGCCATTTCAGCGTGGGGCTTCGGACACAAAACCAATGGAGTTCCAGGAAGGAAAAATACCCCTTAGCCTTCAACTCTGCTGTGCAATGGGTGAGTCAGCCTTGGCACTCCATGTACACATGGAGCTTCCTTAGCTAGCACCTTTTGTCTGGGAGGAATCTTCGTTCTTAGTCCATCTGGGGACCCAGATGGGCCATTAGAGTGCAGGGCTTCGGACACCAAACCTGTGAAGATCTAGGCAGGAAAAAAACCCTTAACCTCCAACTCTCCTGTGTAATGGGTGAGCCAATATTGGCATTCCATATACACATGCAGCTTTCTGTCCTGAAACCTTTTGTCTGGGTGGAATCTTCATTGTTAGTCCATCTGGGGACCCAGACGGGCCATTTCAGGGCGGGGCTTTGGACACCAAGCGAATTAAGTTCCAGCCAGGAAAAAAGGCCTTAGCCTCTAACTCTCCTGTGCAGTTGGTGAGCCACCCTTGGCACTCCACGCACACAAGGAGCTTCCTGCGCTGGCCCCTTTTGTCTGGGATGAATCTTCTTTCTTAGTCTATCTGGGGACCCAGACTGGCCATTTCAGCGCGGAGCTATGGACACCAAAGCAATGAAGTTCCAGCCATGAAAAAAAGCCCTTAACCTCCAAGTCTCCCATGCAATGGGTGAGCAACCCTTGACACTCCATGCACACATGGAGCTTCCTGCGCTGGCATCTTTTGTCTGGGAGGAATCTTCGTTCTTAGCCCGTGTGGGGCCCAGGCAGGCCATTTCAGCGCGGGGCTACGGACACCAAACCAATGAAGTTCCAACCAGGAAAAAACGGCCTTAGCCTCCACCTCTACTGTGCAATGGCTGAGCCACTCTTGGAACTTCATGCACACATAGAGCTGGTAACTTTTGTGTGGGAGGAATCTTCGTTCTTAGTCCATCTGGGGACCAAGATGGGCCATTTCAGCGTTGGGCTTCGGACAGCAAAGCAATGAATTTCCAGGTAGGAAAGAAAGCCCTTAGCGTCCAACTGCCCTGTGCATTTGATGAGCCACCCTTGGCACTCTATACACTCACGGAGCTTTCTGCACTTGCGGCTTTTTCTAAGATGAATCTTCGTTCTTAGTCCATCTGGGGACCCAGGCAGCGTCATTTCAGCGCATGACTTCAAACATCAAACCAATGAAGTTCCAGCCAGGAAAAAAAGCCCTTAGCCTCCAACTGTCCTGTGCAGTTGGTGAGGCACCCTTGGCACTCCATGCACACATGGAGCTTCCTGCCCTAGCACCTTTTGTCTGGGTGGAATCTTCCTTCTTAGTCCATCTGGGGACCAAGGCGGGCCATTTCAGCGTGGGGCTTGGGACACCAAACCAATGAAGTTCCAGCCAGGAAAGAAAGCCCTTAGCCTCCAACTCTGCTGTGAAATGGGTGAGCCACCCTTGGCTCTCCATGCACACATGGAGCTTTCTACCCTGGCACCTCTTGTCTGAGTGGAATCTTTGTTCTTAATCCATCTGGGAACCCAGATAGGCCATTTCAGCGCAGGGCTTCAGACACCAAACCAATGAAGTTCCAGCCAGGAAAAAAAGCCCTTAGCGTCCAACTGCCCTGTGCAATGGGTGAGCCACCCTTGGCACTCCATGCACACATGGAGCTTCCTGCGCTGGCACCTTTTTCTGGGAGAAATCTTCGTTCTGAGTCCATCTCTGGACTTAGTCGGGCCATTTCAGCGTGGGGCTTCGGACACAAAACCAATGGAGTTCCAGGAAGGAAAAATACCCCTTAGCCTTCAACTCTGCTGTGCAATGGGTGAGTCAGCCTTGGCACTCCATGTACACATGGAGCTTCCTTAGCTAGCACCTTTTGTCTGGGAGGAATCTTCGTTCTTAGTCCATCTGGGGACCCAGATGGGCCATTAGAGTGCAGGGCTTCGGACACCAAACCTGTGAAGATCTAGGCAGGAAAAAAACCCTTAACCTCCAACTCTCCTGTGTAATGGGTGAGCCAATATTGGCATTCCATATACACATGCAGCTTTCTGTCCTGAAACCTTTTGTCTGGGTGGAATCTTCATTGTTAGTCCATCTGGGGACCCAGACGGGCCATTTCAGGGCGGGGCTTTGGACACCAAGCGAATTAAGTTCCATCCAGGAAAAAAAGGCCTTAGCCTCTAACTCTCCTGTGCAGTTGGTGAGCCACCCTTGGCACTCCACGCACACAAGGAGCTTCCTGCGCTGGCCCCTTTTGTCTGGGATGAATCTTCTTTCTTAGTCTATCTGGGGACCCAGACTGGCCATTTCAGCGCGGAGCTATGGACACCAAAGCAATGAAGTTCCAGCCATGAAAAAAAGCCCTTAACCTCCAAGTCTCCCATGCAATGGGTGAGCAACCCTTGACACTCCATGCACACATGGAGCTTCCTGCGCTGGCATCTTTTGTCTGGGAGGAATCTTCGTTCTTAGCCCGTGTGGGGCCCAGGCGGGCCATTTCAGCGCGGGGCTACGGACACCAAACCAATGAAGTTCCAACCAGGAAAAAACGGCCTTAGCCTCCACCTCTACTGTGCAATGGCTGAGCCACTCTTGGAACTTCATGCACACATAGAGCTGGTAACTTTTGTGTGGGAGGAATCTTCGTTCTTAGTCCATCTGGGGACCAAGATGGGCCATTTCAGCGTTGGGCTTCGGACAGCAAAGCAATGAATTTCCAGGTAGGAAAGAAAGCCCTTAGCGTCCAACTGCCCTGTGCATTTGATGAGCCACCCTTGGCACTCTATACACTCACGGAGCTTTCTGCACTTGCGGCTTTTTCTAAGATGAATCTTCGTTCTTAGTCCATCTGGGGACCCAGGCAGCGTCATTTCAGCGCATGACTTCAAACATCAAACCAATGAAGTTCCAGCCAGGAAAAAAAGCCCTTAGCCTCCAACTGTCCTGTGCAGTTGGTGAGGCACCCTTGGCACTCCATGCACACATGGAGCTTCCTGCCCTAGCACCTTTTGTCTGGGTGGAATCTTCCTTCTTAGTCCATCTGGGGACCAAGGCGGGCCATTTCAGCGTGGGGCTTGGGACACCAAACCAATGAAGTTCCAGCCAGGAAAGAAAGCCCTTAGCCTCCAACTCTGCTGTGAAATGGGTGAGCCACCCTTGGCTCTCCATGCACACATGGAGCTTTCTACCCTGGCCCCTCTTGTCTGAGTGGAATCTTTGTTCTTAATCCATCTGGGAACCCAGATAGGCCATTTCAGCGCAGGGCTTCAGACACCAAACCAATGAAGTTCCAGCCAGGAAAAAAAGCCCTTAGCGTCCAACTGCCCTGTGCAATGGGTGAGCCACCCTTGGCACTCCATGCACACATGGAGCTTCCTGCGCTGGCACCTTTTTCTGGGAGAAATCTTCGTTCTGAGTCCATCTCTGGACTTAGTCGGGCCATTTCAGCGTGGGGCTTCGGACACAAAACCAATGGAGTTCCAGGAAGGAAAAATACCCCTTAGCCTTCAACTCTGCTGTGCAATGGGTGAGTCAGCCTTGGCACTCCATGTACACATGGAGCTTCCTTAGCTAGCACCTTTTGTCTGGGAGGAATCTTCGTTCTTAGTCCATCTGGGGACCCAGATGGGCCATTAGAGTGCAGGGCTTCGGACACCAAACCTGTGAAGATCTAGGCAGGAAAAAAACCCTTAACCTCCAACTCTCCTGTGTAATGGGTGAGCCAATATTGGCATTCCATATACACATGCAGCTTTCTGTCCTGAAACCTTTTGTCTGGGTGGAATCTTCATTGTTAGTCCATCTGGGGACCCAGACGGGCCATTTCAGGGCGGGGCTTTGGACACCAAGCGAATTAAGTTCCAGCCAGGAAAAAAAGGCCTTAGCCTCTAACTCTCCTGTGCAGTTGGTGAGCCACCCTTGGCACTCCACGCACACAAGGAGCTTCCTGCGCTGGCCCCTTTTGTCTGGGATGAATCTTCTTTCTTAGTCTATCTGGGGACCCAGACTGGCCATTTCAGCGCGGAGCTATGGACACCAAAGCAATGAAGTTCCAGCCATGAAAAAAAGCCCTTAACCTCCAAGTCTCCCATGCAATGGGTGAGCAACCCTTGACACTCCATGCACACATGGAGCTTCCTGCGCTGGCATCTTTTGTCTGGGAGGAATCTTCGTTCTTAGCCCGTGTGGGGCCCAGGCGGGCCATTTCAGCGCGGGGCTACGGACACCAAACCAATGAAGTTCCAACCAGGAAAAAACGGCCTTAGCCTCCACCTCTACTGTGCAATGGCTGAGCCACTCTTGGAACTTCATGCACACATAGAGCTGGTAACTTTTGTGTGGGAGGAATCTTCGTTCTTAGTCCATCTGGGGACCAAGATGGGCCATTTCAGCGTTGGGCTTCGGACAGCAAAGCAATGAATTTCCAGGTAGGAAAGAAAGCCCTTAGCGTCCAACTGCCCTGTGCATTTGATGAGCCACCCTTGGCACTCTATACACTCACGGAGCTTTCTGCACTTGCGGCTTTTTCTAAGATGAATCTTCGTTCTTAGTCCATCTGGGGACCCAGGCGCGTCATTTCAGCGCATGACTTCAAACATCAAACCAATGAAGTTCCAGCCAGGAAAAAAAGCCCTTAGCCTCCAACTGTCCTGTGCAGTTGGTGAGGCACCCTTGGCACTCCATGCACACATGGAGCTTCCTGCCCTAGCACCTTTTGTCTGGGTGGAATCTTCCTTCTTAGTCCATCTGGGGACCAAGGCGGGCCATTTCAGCGTGGGGCTTGGGACACCAAACCAATGAAGTTCCAGCCAGGAAAGAAAGCCCTTAGCCTCCAACTCTGCTGTGAAATGGGTGAGCCACCCTTGGCTCTCCATGCACACATGGAGCTTTCTACCCTGGCACCTCTTGTCTGAGTGGAATCTTTGTTCTTAATCCATCTGGGAACCCAGATAGGCCATTTCAGCGCAGGGCTTCAGACACCAAACCAATGAAGTTCCAGCCAGGAAAAAAAGCCCTTAGCGTCCAACTGCCCTGTGCAATGGGTGAGCCACCCTTGGCACTCCATGCACACATGGAGCTTCCTGCGCTGGCACCTTTTTCTGGGAGAAATCTTCGTTCTGAGTCCATCTCTGGACTTAGTCGGGCCATTTCAGCGTGGGGCTTCGGACACAAAACCAATGGAGTTCCAGGAAGGAAAAATACCCCTTAGCCTTCAACTCTGCTGTGCAATGGGTGAGTCAGCCTTGGCACTCCATGTACACATGGAGCTTCCTTAGCTAGCACCTTTTGTCTGGGAGGAATCTTCGTTCTTAGTCCATCTGGGGACCCAGATGGGCCATTAGAGTGCAGGGCTTCGGACACCAAACCTGTGAAGATCTAGGCAGGAAAAAACCCTTAACCTCCAACTCTCCTGTGTAATGGGTGAGCCAATATTGGCATTCCATATACACATGCAGCTTTCTGTCCTGAAACCTTTTGTCTGGGTGGAATCTTCATTGTTAGTCCATCTGGGGACCCAGACGGGCCATTTCAGGGCGGGGCTTTGGACACCAAGCGAATTAAGTTCCATCCAGGAAAAAAAGGCCTTAGCCTCTAACTCTCCTGTGCAGTTGGTGAGCCACCCTTGGCACTCCACGCACACAAGGAGCTTCCTGCGCTGGCCCCTTTTGTCTGGGATGAATCTTCTTTCTTAGTCTATCTGGGGACCCAGACTGGCCATTTCAGCGCGGAGCTATGGACACCAAAGCAATGAAGTTCCAGCCATGAAAAAAAGCCCTTAACCTCCAAGTCTCCCATGCAATGGGTGAGCAACCCTTGACACTCCATGCACACATGGAGCTTCCTGCGCTGGCATCTTTTGTCTGGGAGGAATCTTCGTTCTTAGCCCGTGTGGGGCCCAGGCAGGGCCATTTCAGCGCGGGGCTACGGACACCAAACCAATGAAGTTCCAACCAGGAAAAAACGGCCTTAGCCTCCACCTCTACTGTGCAATGGCTGAGCCACTCTTGGAACTTCATGCACACATAGAGCTGGTAACTTTTGTGTGGGAGGAATCTTCGTTCTTAGTCCATCTGGGGACCAAGATGGGCCATTTCAGCGTTGGGCTTCGGACAGCAAAGCAATGAATTTCCAGGTAGGAAAAAAAGCCCTTAGCGTCCAACTGCCCTGTGCATTTGATGAGCCACCCTTGGCACTCTATACACTCACGGAGCTTTCTGCACTTACGGCTTTTTTCTAAGATGAATCTTCGTTCTTAGTCCATCTGGGGACCCAGGCAGCGTCATTTCAGCGCATGACTTCAAACATCAAACCAATGAAGTTCCAGCCAGGAAAAAAAGCCCTTAGCCTCCAACTGTCCTGTGCAGTTGGTGAGGCACCCTTGGCACTCCATGCACACATGGAGCTTCCTGCCCTAGCACCTTTTGTCTGGGTGGAATCTTCGTTCTTTGTCCATCTGGGTACCAAGACGGGCCATTTCAGCGTGGGGCTTGGGACACCAAACCAATGAAGTTCCAACCAGGAAAGAAAGCCCTTGGCCTCCAACTCTGCTGTGAAATGGGTGAGCCACCCTTGACTCTCCATGCACACATGGAGCTTTCTACCCTGGCCCCTCTTGTCTGAGTGGAATCTTTGTTCTTAATCCATCTGGGAACCCAGATAGGCCATTTCAGCGCAGGGCTTCAGACACCAAAGCAAAGAAGTTCCAGCCAGGAAAAAAAACCCTTAACCTCCAAATCTCCTGTGCAATGGGTGAGCCACCCTTGGCACTCCATGCACACATGGAGCTTCCTGCTCTGCCACCTGGGAGTTTAGATCAACAGGAAGCTGAACATGAGCCAGCAGCGTGCCCAGGTGGCCAAGAAGGCCAGTGACATCCTTGCCTGGACCAGGAACAGTGTGGCCAACAGGTCCAAGGAAGTGATTACTTCCCCTGGACTCAGCACTAATGAGGCCACCCCTCGAGTTGTGTGTCCAGTTCAGACCCCTCAGGAAGGGTGTCAAGGTGCTGGAGCAGGTCCAGAGAAGAGCAAGCAGGCTGGTGAAGGGACTGGAGCACAGGTCCTATGAGGAGAGGCTGAGGGAGCTGGGCTTGTTTAGTGTGGAGAAGAGGAGGCTCAGAGGAGACCTCATCACACTCTACAGCTACCTGATAGGAGGTTGTAGCCAGGTGGGGGTTGGTCTCCTCTCCCAGGCAGCTATCAACAAGACAAGGGGGCATGGTCTTAAGCTCTGCCAGATGAGGTTGAGGCTAGATAGTAGGAAGAAATTCTCTGAGGAGAGGGTAATCAATCATTTCAATGGGCAGCTCAGGAAAGTGGTGAATTCTCTGTACCAGCAGGATTTTTAGATAAGACTGGATGTGGCACTTAGTGCCAGGCTCTAGTAAGCAGAGTGGTAGGGGATCAAGATATCGACTTGATGATCTCAGAGGTTTTTTCCAATCCAGCTGATGCTCTGATTCTGTGATTCATTGTGTAACCAACCTTTTGTTCTTTCTTTTGAGGTCGGATTCAAGCGGTCGATTGGGCTGTCAGAATTAAAGGGCAGACAAGCAAGGTGAGAATATTCCGACCAGTCTGAATGCAAAGATATTTATGGCGAGCTGTCTCATTGGTGAATCTAAGCGTATACCTTGTTGTTTGTTTTTTTCCAGTGATACACAAGGTGACAAGAGTCAGCAGAATGGGAAGGAGGTCCTTGCAGTAAGAGGTGAGTGAAAAAGAACCCGAGAGGGGAACTTTGGTCAGAATGTTGCACTCTGAGGGGATCCGTCTGTATGTTCCTTTGCCTCTGTGATTTCTTTGCAGTGCCCATCCGTATTGCCAGAGGAGCAGACCACGGACTGAGGAGCGGAGCGACAAGGTCAGGAGCTTTGGCGTTGGCCTTGTGGGCGATGGCAGGGACTTCAGGGCTGGGCATTTAAGCATTCCCCTCTTCTCTTTGGAGGTGCCAACCCGGTAACCTTTGGAAAGAAATGAGCATCCCAGGTGAGTCGGGGAGGTATGGAGGAGGAGCAGGGGCCCAGGGAAGTGTCAGAAATGCCACTGAAAGTTTTTTTTCCCTGTTGCAGGTGTGCCATGCAGTGGGAGCTGCAAGCTCTGCATCTCTTGCTGGAGGCAGTGACACGAGGACTTGGGTGCACTTAGGAGAGGGTGAGTGTGGGAATGGTTGGGGTTTGGCCGATGTGATGCTAAAGTCCTGCACTGATTTTGGTTTCCTTTCTTGGAGCTGACAAAGAGAAAAACCCAGGGACTACAGGGACTACAGGAAGCCCTGAGCCAGCTGAAGACACATGCTTTTGGAAGGTGGATGGACAGGCCCGTCTCTCTGTAGGATAAGTGGGGGACTCTGAGACAGAGAGAGGATGAGATTCCCGTAGAAGCTTGGGAATTACCGGGAGGGCTTTTGAAATTAGTGTAAGGAAGGGGATAGGGTTAGGGTTAACAAGGGTTAGGGTTAGGGTTAGTGTTAGAGTTAGGGTTACGGTTAGGGTTAAGGTTAGGATTTTGGGTTTGGGTTAGGGTTAGGGTTAGAGATTTTTTTACGTTTACATCTAGATTTCAGAATTGGGAAGATACCTGCCAGTTCAAAAGTACTCTTGCTCTTTTTCTATTTCCGAGAGTTGTGCACCAACTTCTCTTGAGAGACGGAGGCTCAGGGTGTTTTTTCCTCTTTTGGTGGCACAGCATGGGGGTGGCACAGCAGCGAACCACAGCCTCGAGAAAAGCCCCGCCAGCCCCTCCTCCCTTAATCCGTGTCTCAGTTTCCCCACCCTGAGCAGCTCTTGGGGACCCGAGAGGTGGCATCATCCCACCCCAGCACCACCTCCTCGAGTTCCTCTCCCCCACCAAGCTAGGGGGGCCCAGCGGACACGACCCCCCAGTCCCTGCACCCCGGGGACACGGGGCTCCTGCAGCCCCCGCTCAGCCCATCAGTCTCAGCCCATTGAACCGACCTGGTCCTCCATGTCCCGGCAGAGCCGGGGGGGCACAGGACTTGCGACACAGACCCGAGGGTGGGGACACAACGCTGTCACACGGAGGAGAGGACAGGACGCCAAAGCCCCGCTGCTCTCCTCACTCTTCTGAGCTCTCCCACCCTTTTCCCATCGGTTTAGGGGGGTCCCAGCACTTTTTGGGGTGTACTGGGTTCCATGTTGAAGGGCAGGTGCTCTCCCAAAAGCGCCCAGACATCCCCGGCATCCCCAGTGATGTCACCACTGTCAGTGTGATGTCATCACTGTCAGTGTGATGTCACTGGTGTTGCCAATGATGTCACAGCTGTCCAATTGGTGTCCTCACAGTCCCTGTGACGCCCCCAGACAGTTGTGATGTCACTGGTCTTCAGTGATGTCACTGCTGTCCCATGAGATGTCACTACTGTTCCCAAGGGTGGTCCTTGTGTCCCCAAAATGTCACTGCTGTCTCTGTGATGTCACCTGTGTCCCAAGTGGTAGCACCATGTCCCCGTGATGCCACTGATGTCCCCTGTGGTGTCACCAGAGCCCTGTGATGTCACTGGTCTCCTTGGATATCACCGCTGCCCCCTTCAGCAAAACTGAAGGCAGAGGGCCCAGCTCCCTGCAGCTCTCCTGTATCCCAGGGCCGGAGGCTTGTGCAGAGCTTGCAGCCAGCAGTGGAAATAAAGAGCTTTCCTTTTCCCTCTAAAGCCTCACTTGCAAGAGCTGAACAGCAGCACAACCTCTGTTCCAGTGAGGTCCTCCCTCAGTCAGCCCAGGCTGCACTCCAGCACAGCCAGTGCCCAGGGAGAATCGCCCAGCCCGAGCTGTTCTCTCTGACAGAACTCTGAGCTGGCCAAATGGGGCTTGGAGGTCTAGGCTGGGCTTGCTTGGGCTTTGCTGGGCTGGGCAAGGGCTGGGAGCTGGGAGCATTGGGGCTGCTCCTCCAGCTCCTGCTCCCACCGTGTTCTCCTCCTTTCCTTTCCCACTCCACTGGCAACCCCCACGCAAAATGGGGTTTACAGACATCCCTGTAACACCCAGTGGGTTTGTCCCTGTCGTCAGGAATCTGCCCTGTGCCAACCCCTGAGGTCATCTGCACCAGTTCTGGTGGGGAATTGCCTGCGCTTGCAGGGCAACACTTCCACAGCTCCTCCTCTCCTGGAGGACAGAGAACTGCTCCAGGGGGACATACCACGTGAGCCTTCTCCTTGGCTTAGGCAGAAACATCCCCCCTTCTCGGTGCGTGGGGCGAAAATCGCCCTTGTCAGGGAGCAGCTGCAGGCTCTGCTCCTCCGGTGATCCAACAGCGGCCCCTGCTGACCGAGATTGGAATTGCGCCAAAAAGCGCAGAATACCGGACTTCGGTCCTTTTTTGCGGCGGAGTTTTGGTACAGGATTATTTGGTCATTTTTGTGTTCTTTCGTTGTTCTACCAATACACATACATCCTTTAATAAAGGGCTGTTATTTTTGCTTTCTCCATCCTTTCTTACTTGGAGCCTCTTAATTTTGGCTTTCCAATTGCTTAGAGGGAGGAGTTTGGTCTTCCTCATAACTTCTCCTTAGGAAAACACTTGTGTTTCATTAAACTGAGAGAGATACAAATTCATGCTTTGTTTACAGCCCAGAGAGATGTTGCAGGCTCTTCCCATTTGCCTCTGCCCCTCTCAGAGAACTTGTGTGGACACCTTCCCTGCCTGCACCAGGTGATTTCACAAAACTGGGAGGGAGGGTATTTGATGGAGAAGGACCTGGGGGAGTTTTGAGGCCTCTCCAAGCAAATGTTTCCTTCAGGAGAGCTAAAGCCAGGACACGGGGAGGAAGAGCAGAAGGTCATCTGGAGAGTACAAAGGCACGGTCCAGGATAGTGTTACTGTTTTCAGGAGTGGAAAATGCCTCAGATCTGGGAGGGGCAGAGTTTCCTCCCAAGGGATTCCCATGAGGGGCATAAAGGTCTTCTCTCCCATCTCCAGTCCCACACAGCTCCCTTTAGGGAACCTGTCCTTGTACTCACCATCCCCTGGAGAGCTGCACAAGTGCGTCTCAGATAGGACAGGAGAGTCCAGGGCTGCAGGACTGAGAGGCTCAGATTTGGTACACGCTGTGTCCGTCCCTGGGGCACAGACACAATTGAGAGACCAGTTTCAAGTGAATTATTGCCGAACAGATGAAAGTGAGGGTTGTAAATTTGTAAGCATGGCAGTCTCTTTCAACTTCGAAGCCTTTCCACTTTCAACATCCGACTGATGCGGTCGTTCTGTCGTCTGCTTGACTGAAAGCGCTTCAGCGCACAAGCAGCTGAAAACAAGGCACTACGAGGAAGTGTGCCAGGAGAGAAAGTTTTTGGGGTCTACCCCTTTGAATTGCAAACTTCAAAGCATGGCAGACCCTTTCAGCTTCGAAGCCTTTCCACTTCACACTTAGGACAACATGCTGCACGTTCATCTCAGCTAGATGTACTTTGAAGCGCTTACCGACAAGTGCTTACCTGCAAGTGTCCGCTTCAGCCGCCGCAGAGTGAGACGAGCCGGCAAGGTCACCTTGTTGCATTCGCCCTCCTCCTTGCACCCGAGAAGAACGCGCAGCGCTCTGTGGAGGGCTGTACAATTGAAAGGATGCAAGGGGAAAACTCACTCCCAGTCGAATAGTAGTGCCTTGAAATTTGCAGTAGGAAGAGGAAGGACACTGAAATCCTTCTCTCTTGGTACACTTCTCCAGCTGTAGCGCACAGTGTGAATCTCGGCTGTGTCATTGAGAGTTTTGCTGGTACCTAGAGGGGAAGGAGTGCAGTGCTCGGTGTAGTGCTTTGTGGTTTCAAGAGAGAGAGGATACCTTGCTGTGGGTTTTCTTTTTAAGACATTTGGCATGGGCTCATCTGCTGGCCTCTCTAAGGGAATCAAGTCCGATCTGTGGGAGTCAAAGAGAAGAAAGGACTCTGCCCGTGTGAGAAAGAAAGCGCCTAGCTCTTGTGTTCAGTGCGTAGCAGAACGGCGACAAGGAGCAGGGCGAAGGCTGCAGCCCTTTGCCCTGCCTCGCTTTTCTGTGTGGCAGCAGCAGAGAGAAGTCTCTGGACTCTGCCAACTCGAAAACGTTTCAGAGTACATGTAGCTGAAAAGAACATGCCGTGCGTCTTCAGATGTGTGCAGTGGAAAGTACTTCGAAGCAGAAGGGAACTGCCAATGCCTAGAAGTTTGCAATTACAGAGGATAGGTCCTGACAAGCTTTCTCTCCTGAGACACTTTTCCAGTGGTGCCTTGTTTACAGCTGCTTGTACCCTGAAGCGCATCCAGGCTTGCAAAGCCCAGAGAGTTTGCTCTGCAGCTGCCGTACAAAAAAGGCAGACAGGGCAAAAGACCTTGCACCCTTCGCCCTGGCTCCTCACGACCCTTCAGCTACACACAGGTCACCTTGCCCGGCTCCTCTCATACTGCGACGGTTGAAGCGGACACTCTCGGCTTGCGGGTAGGCACTTGTCGGTAAGCGCTTCAAAGTACGTCTAGCTGAGATGACCGTGCAGCACGTTGTCCTACGTGTAAAGTGGAAAGGCTTCGAAGCTGAAAGGGTCTGCCATGCTTAAAAGTTTACAATTCAAAGGGGTAGACCCTAAAAACTTTCTCTCTTGGCACACTAGCTCCTAGTGCCTTGTTTTCAGCTGCTTGTGCGCTGAAGCGCTTTCAGGCAAGTAGAGGACAGAACGTTCGCATCAGCCGCCGCAGAGTGAGACGAGCCGGGCAAAGCGACCTCGCTGCATTCACCTTCCTCCTTACACCCGAAAAGAACGCGCAGCGCACTGTGGAGGGCTGTACAGTTGAAAGGAAGCAAGGGGAAACTCACTCCCAGTCTCATGGCAGTGCCTTGAATTTTGCAGTTGGAAGGGGAATGACACTGAAATCCTTCTCTCCTGGTACACTTCTCTTCCTCAGCTGTAGTGCACAGTGTGAATCTCGGCTGTGTGATTGAGAGTTTTGCTGGTACCTAGAGGGGAAGGAGTCCAGTGCTCGGTGTGGTACTTTGTGGTTTGATGAGAGAGGATACCTAGCTGTGGGTTTTCCTTTTCGGACATTTGGCATGGGTTCATCTGCTGGACACTCTCGGGGTATCAAGTCCGATCTGTGGAACGAAAGATAAGAAGAGACGCTGGCTCTGTGAGACAGAAATCACCTAGCTCTCGTGTGCAATGTGTAGCTGAATGGCCGTGAGGAGCCAGGGCGAAATGGGCAAGGTCTTTTACCTTGTCTCCCTTTTTTGTACGGCAGAGGCAGAGCTGGAAATAAAGAGCTTTCCTTTTCCTCTAAAGCCTCACTTGCAAGAGCTGAACAGCAGCACAACCTCTGTTCCAGTGAGGCCCTCCTCAGCCAGCCCAGGGAGCTCCAGCACAGCCAGTGCCCAGGGAGAATCGCCCAGCCCGAGCTGTTCTCTCTGACAGAACTCTGAGCTGGCCAAATGGGGCTTGGAGGTCTAGGCTGGGCTTGCTTGGGCTTTGCTGGGCTGGGCAAGGGCTGGGAGCTGGGAGCATTGGGGCTGCTCCTCCAGCTCCTGCTCCCACCGTGTTCTCCTCCTTTCCTTTCCCACTCCACTGGCAACCCCACGGAAAATGGGGTTTACAGACATCCCTGTAACACGCAGTGGGTTTGTCCCTGTCTTCAGGAATCTGCCCTGTGCCAACCCCTGAGGTCATCTGCACCAGTTCTGGAGGGGAATTGCCTGCGCTTGCAGGGCAACACCTCCACAGCTCCTCCTCTCCTGGAGGACAGAGAGCTGCTCCAGGGGGACATACCACCTGAGCCTTCTCCTTGGCTTAGGCAGAAACATCCCCCCTTCTCGGTGCGTGGGGCGAAAATCGCCCTTGTCAGGGAGCAGCTGCAGGCTCTGCTCCTCCGGTGGTCCAACAGCGGCCCCTGCTGACCGAGATTGGAATTGCGCCAAAAAGCGCAGAATACCGGACTTCTGTCCTTTTTTGAGGCGGAGTTTTGGTACAGGATTATTTGGTCGTTTTTGTGTTCTTTCGTTGTTCTACCAATACATATACATCCTTTAATAAAGGGCTGTTATTTTTGCTTTCTCCATCCTTTCTTACTTGGAGCCTCTTAATTTTGGCTTTCCAATTGCTTAGAGGGAGGAGTTTGGTCTTCCTCATAACTTCTCCTCCTTAGGAAAACACTTGTGTTTCATTAAACTGAGAGAGATACAAATTCATGCTTTGTTTACAGCCCAGAGAGATGTTGCAGGCTCTTCCCATTTGCCTCTGCCCCTGTCAGAGAACTTGTGTGGACACCTTCCCTGCCTGCACCAGGTGATTTCCCAAAACTGGGAGGGAGGGTATTTGATGGAGAAGGACCTGGGGGAGTTTTGAGGCCTCTCCAAGCAAATGTTTCCTTCAGGAGAGCTAAAGCCAGGACAGGGGGAGGAAGAGCAAAAGGTCATCTGGAGAGTACAAAGGCACGGTCCAGGATAGTGTTACTGTTTTCAGGAGTGGAAAATGCCTCAGATCTGGGAGGGGCAGAGTTTCCTCCCAAGGGATTCCCATGAGGGGCATAAAGGTCTTCTCTCCCATCTCCAGTCCCACACAGCTCCCTTTAGGGAACCTGTCCTTGTACTCACCATCCCCTGGAGAGCTGCACAAGTGCGTCTCAGATAGGACAGGAGAGTCCAGGGCTGCAGGACTGAGAGGCTCAGATTTGGTACACGCTGTGTCCATCCCTGGGGCACAGACACAATTGAGAGACCAGTTTCAAGTGAATTATTGCCGAACAGATGAACAAAGGTGGGATGTGAGTCAAGGTGAAGACAGTGTTCAAAACCACTGCGGCAGAAACGTGAAAGCACCGTCCTTCTCTCCTGACTGCAATTGAGAACTAACTGGGGAGAGTCAGCTGGAGTTTCAGGCCCACAGATTGGACAGGGAGACAACTCCCCCAGAGATGATAGATGGTGGATCTGGGATTCCCAGGATATCTCAGTGTGTGCAGTACCTGGTGGAGCTGCAGGCTCTAAACCTGTGCCTTTCTCCTCCCCGGCAGTAGGTCCAGCTCCCAGGCAGGCACAGCCACTGAAGGACAGTGATTCCCTCCCTCCCACCCAGTGTCCTTCAACACAGAGCCAAGGTTGCCCAGTTGTCACCACGAGGACATTGAAAGGTTCATCAACTGGGATCTATCTTGTCTCTAAGGTCATATCCTCCAGTAGATATTGGGGCTCTTGGAATCCTAGGGATGCAGAGTAGGGTGGGGGTCAAGGGGAACGAGGACATTGTAAGGAGGATTCTGCTCCCAAAAGACAGGCAAACGTGGACCGTGCCACGGCTTCGCAGGGCCTGCAAATGAAAGTGAGGGTTGTAAATTTGTAAGCATGGCAGTCTCTTTCAACTTCGAAGCCTTTCCACTTTCAACATCCGACTGATGCGGTCGTTCTGTCGTCTACTTGACTGAAAGATCTTCAGCGCACAAGCAGCTGAAAACAAGGCACTACGAGGAAGTGTGCCAGGAGAGAAAGTTTTTTGGGTCTACCCCTTCGAATTGCAAACTTCAAAGCATGGCAGACCCTTTCAGCTTCAAAGCCTTTCCACTTCACACGTAGGACATCAGGCTGCACGTTCATCTCAGCTAGATGTACTTTGAAGCGCTTACCGACAAGTGCTTACCTGCAAGCCGAAAGTGTCCGCTTCAGCTGCCGCAGAGTGAGACGAGCCGGCAAAGTCATCTTGTTGCATTCGCCCTCCTCCTTGCAACAGAGAAGAAGGCGCAGAGCTCTGTGGAGGGCTGTACAACTGAAAGGATGTAAGGGGAAAACTCACTCCCAGTCGAATGGTAGTGCCTTGAAATTTGCAGTAGGAAGAGGAAGGACACTGAAATCCTTCTCTCTTGGTACACTTCTCCAGCTGTAGGGCACAGTGTGAATCTCGGCTGTGTCATTGAGAGTTTTGCTGGTAACTAGAGGGGAAGGAGTGCAGTGCTCAGTGTAGTGCTTTGTGGTTTCAAGAGAGAGGGGATACCTTGCTGTGGGTTTTCTTTTTAAGACATTTGGCATGGACTCATCTGCTGGCCTCTCTAAGGGAATCAAGTCCGATCTGTGGGAGTCAAAGAGAAGAAAGGACTCTGCCCGTGTGAGAATCAAAGTGCCTAGCTCTTGTGTTCAGTGCGTAGCAGAACGGCGACAAGGAGCAGGGCGAAGGTTGCAGCCCTTTGCCCTGCCTCGCTTTTCTGTGTGGCAGCAGCAGAGAGAAGTCTCTGGACTCTGCCAACTCGAAAACGCTTCAGAGTACATCTAGCTGAAAAGAACATGCCGCGCATCTTCAGATGTGTGAAGTGGAAAGGGCTTCGAAAGAGAAGGGGACTACCAATGCCTAGAAGTTTGCAGTAACAGAGGATAGGTCCTGACAAGCTTTCTCTCCTGAGACACTGCTCTAGTGGTGCCTTGTTTACAGTTGCTTGTAACCTGTAGCGGTTCCAGGCTTGCAAAGCCCAGAGAGTTCGCTCTGCGGCTGCCGTACAAAAAAGGGAGACAGGGCAAAAAACCTTGCCCCCTTCGCCCTCTCTCCTCACGGCCCTTCAGCTACACACAGGTCACCTTGCCCGGCTCCTCTCATACTGCGACGGTTGAAGCGGACACTCTCGGCTTGCAGGTAAGCACTTGTCGGTAAGCGCTTCAAAGTACGTCTAACTGAGATGACCGTGCAGCGTGTTGTCCTACGTGTGAAGTGGAAAGGCTTCGAAGCTGAAAGGGTCTGCCATGCTTAAAAGTTTACAATTCAAAGGGGTAGACCCCAAAAACTTTCTCTCTTGGCACACTAGCTCCTAGTGCCTTGTTTTCAGCTGCTTGTGCGCTGAAGCGCTTTCAAATAAGCAGAGGACAGGACGTCCGCATCAGCCGCCGCAGAGTGAGACGAGCCGGGCAAAGCGACCTCGCTGCATTCACCCTCCTCCTTGCAACCAAAAAGAACGCACAGTGCACTGTGGAGGGCTGTACAGTTGAAAGCATGCAAGGGGAAACTCACTCCCAGTCGAATGGCAGTGCCTTGAAGTTTGCAGTTGGAAGGGGAATGACACTGAAATCCTTCTCTCCTGGTTTCTCTTCTTGAGCTGTAGCGCACAGTGTGGATCTCGGCTGTGTGATTGAGAGTTTTGTTGGTACCTTGAAGAAAGAAGTGCAGTGCTCGGTGTGGTACTTTTTGGTTTGATGAGAGAGGATACCTAGCTGTGGGTTTTCCTTTTCGAGCATTTGGCATGGGTTCATCTACTGAACACTCTCGGGGTATCATGTCGGACCTCTGGGAGCCGAAGAGAAGAAAGGACGCTGTCTTTGTTAGGCAGAAATCACCTAGTTCTCGTGTGCAATGTGAAGCTGAAGAGCCGTGAGGTGCCAGGGCGAAAGGGGCAAGGTCTTTTGCCTTTTCTCACTTTTTTGTACGGCAGCGGCAGAGCGAACTCTTTGGGCTTTGCAAACTTGGAAGCGCTTCAGGGTACAAACAACTGTAAACAAGGCACCACTGGAGAAGTGTCTCAGGAGAGAAAGCTTGTCAGGACCTATCCTCTGTAATTGCAAACTTCTAGGCATTGGCAGTCCGCTTCTGCTTCGAAGTCCTTTTCACTGCACACATCTAAAGACGCAAGGCATGTTCTTTTCAGCTAGATGTACTCTGAAGCGTTTTCGGTTTGGTAGAGACTTCTCTCTACTGCTGCAGGAAAGCAAAGAGAGGCAGGGCAAAGGACTACAGCTTTCGCCCTGCTCCTTGTCGCCGTTCTGCTACGCACTGAACACAAGAGCTAGGCGCTTTCTTTCTTACACGGGCAGAGTCCTTTCTTCTCTTTGACTCCCGCAGGTCGGATTAGATTCTCTTACAGTGGCTACAGATAAGCCCATGCCAAATTCCCGAAAAGGAAAACCCACAGCTAGGTATCCTCTCTCTCGAAACCACAAAACACCACACCGAGCACTGCACTCCTTCTCCTCCACAGTACCAGTAAAACTCTCCAACACACAACCGAGATCCACACTGTGCGCTACAGCTCAAGAAGAGAAGCGTGCCACAAAGAAGGCTTTATTGCCATTCCTCTTCCAACTGCAAACTTCAAGGTACTGCCATTCGACTGGGAGTGAGTTTCCCTTTGCATCCTTTCAACTGTACAGCCCTCCACAGAGCGCTGTGCTTTCTTCTCGGTTGCATGGTGGAGGCGAATGCAACAAATTCGCCTTCCCGGTTCGTGTCATGCTGTGGAGGCTGAAACGGACACTTTCGACTTGAGGCTAAGCGGTTGTCGGTAAGATCTTCAGAGTGCGTCTAGCTGAGATGACCATGCAGCGCGTTGTCCTACGTGTGAAGTGGAAAGGCTTCGAAGCTGAAAGGGACTGCCATGCTTAGAACTTTACAATTCAAAGCGGTAGACCCCAAAAACTTTCTCTCTTGGCACACTTTCTCGTAGTGCCTTGTTTTCAGCTGCTTGTGCGTTGAAGCGCTTTCAAGTAAGCAGAGGACAGAACGTCCGCATCAGCCGCCGCAGAGTGAGACGAGCCGGGCAAAGCGACCTCGCTGCATTCAGCCTCCTCCTTGCTACCGAGAAGAACGCGCAGCGCACTGTGGAGGGCTGTACAGTTGAAAGCATGCAAGGGGAAACTCACTCCCAGTCGAATGGCAGTGCCTTGAAGTTTGCAGTTGGAAGGGGAATGACACTGAAATCTTTCTCTCCTGGTACACTTCTCTTCTTGAGCTGTAGCGCACAGTGTGGATCTCGGCTGTGTGATTGAGAGTTTTGCTGGTACCTGGAGGGAAGAAGTGCACTGCACGGTGTGGTATTTTGTGGTTTGAAGAGAGAAGATACCTTGCTGTGGGTTTTCCTTTTCGGACATTTGGCATGGGTTCATCTGCTGGACACTCTCGGGGTATCATGTCCGATCGGCGAGAACCAAAGATAAGAAGAGACGCTGTCTTTGTTAGGCAGAAATCACCTAGTTCTCGTGTGCAATGTGTAGCTGAAGGGCCGTGAGGAGCCAGGGCGAAAGGGGCAAGGTCTTTTGCCCTGTCTCCCTTTTTTGTACGGCAGCGGCAGAGCGAACTCTCTGGGCTTTGCAAGCCTGGAAGCGCTTCAGGGTACAAGCAGCTGTAAACAAGGCACCACTGGAGAAGTGTCTCAGGAGAAAAGGCTTGTCAGGACCTATCCTCTGTAATTGCAAACTTCTAGGCATTGGCAGTCCCCTTCTGCTTCGAAGCCCTTTCCACTGCACACATCTGAAGACGCGCGGCATGTTCTTTTCAGCTAGATGTACTCTGAAACCGTTTTCGAATTGGCAGAGACTTCTCTCTACTGCTGCTACAAAGGAAAGCGTGGAATGGCAAAGGACTGCCGCCTTAACCCTGCTCCTTCTCGCCGTTCTGCTACGCACTGAACAACAAGAGCTGGGGGCTTTCTTTCTCACACGGGCAGAGTCCTTTCTTCTCTTTGACTCCCACAGATCAGACTTGATACCCCGAGAGTGTGCAGCAGATGAGCCCATGCCAAATGAAAACCCACAGCTAGGTATCCTCTCTCTCTCAAACCACAAAGCACCACACCGAGCACTGCACTCCTTCCCCTCTAGGTTCCAGCAAAATTCTCAATGACACAGCCGAGATCCACACTGTGCGCTACACCTCAAGAAGAGAAGCGTGCCACAAAGAAGGCTTTATTGTCATTCCCCTTATAACTGCAAAATTCAAGGCACTGCCATTCGACTGGGAGTGAGTTTCCCCTTGCATCCTTTCAACTGTACAGCCCTCCACAGAGCGCTGCGCGTTCTTCTCGGGTGCAAGGAGGAGGGCGAATGCAACAAGGTCGCCTTGCCCGGCTCGTCTCACTCTGCGGCGGCCGAAGCGGACACTCTCGGCTTGCAGGTAAGCGCTTGTCGCGAAGCGTTTCATAGTACGTCTAGCTGAGACGAACGTGCAGCGCATTTTCATGTGTCATACGTGTGAAGTAGAAAGGCTTCGAAGCTCAAATGGACTGCCATGCTTACAAGTTTACCACTCTCACTTTCATTTGCTGGCCCTGCGAAGCCGTGGCACGGTCCACGTTTGTCTGTCCCTTGGGAGCAGAATCCTCTTTACAATGTCCTCCTTCCCCTTGACCCCCACCCTACTCTGCATCCCTAGGATTCCAAGAGCCCCAATATCTACTGGAGGATATGACCTTAGAGACAGTATAGATCCCAGCTGATGAACCTTTCAATGTCCTCGTGGTGGCAACTGGGCAACCTTAGCTCTGTGCTGAAGGACATTGGGTCGGAGGGAATCACTGACCTTCAGTGGCTGTGCTTGCCTGGGAGCTGGACCTACTGTCGGGGAGGAGAAAGGCACAGGTTTAGAGCCTGCAGCTCCCCCAGGTACTGCACACACTGAGATACCCTGGGAATCCCACGTCCACCATCTGTCATCTCTGGGGGAGTTGTCTCCCTGTCCAATCTGTGGGCCTGAAACTCCAGCTGACTCTCCCCAGTTAGTTTTCAATTGCAGTCAGGAGAGAGGGACGGTGCTTTCACGGTTCTGCCGCAGTGGTTTTGAACACTGTCTTCACCTTGACTCACATCCCACCTTTGTTCATCTGTTCGGCAATAATTCACTTGAAACTGGTCTCTCAGTTGTGTCTGTGCCCCAGGGATGGACACAGCGTGTACCAAATCTGAGCCTCTCAGTCCTGCAGCCCTGGACTCTCCTGTCCTATCTGAGACGCACTTGTGCAGCTCTCCAGGGGATGGTGAGTACAAGGACAGGTTCCCTAAAGGGAGCTGTGTGGGACTGGAGATGGGAGAGAAGACCTTTATGCCCCTCATGGGAATCCCTTGGGAGGAAACTCTGCCCCTCCCAGATCTGAGGCATTTTCCACTCCTGAAAACAGTAACACTATCCTGGACCGTGCCTTTGTACTCTCCAGATGACCTTCCAGCTCCTAACACTCTAGATGAACCCCCATCATCACCCTCGTCCTGGAGAGATGGGGCCATTGAACACCGGGAGAGCCCAGCCTGGAGACATCCCCGTGCCCATCAGTTCCCTCTGATGCTTTCCCTGTCCTGCACTCCCTGCTGTCCCCGTGTCTCTGCCCCCTAACCTGAGTGGGACCAACCCCACCCTCCAGCTCCCCTTTGGGCTCAGCCCGCTTGGGGCAGTGCTCAAGGGCTGTGCTGCCATTGCCCTGCTCTGCTTTGCTCAGCCCCTGCTCTCTGCTCACACACAGCCCTGGGGAACTTCACAGAATCACACCCAGTATCCCGAGTTGGAAGGGACCCACAAGGATCATCGAGTCCAACTCCTGAGCCTTCCCTGGACCATCCCCCAGAGTCACAACACATGCCCGGGAGTATCGTCCAAACGCTTCTTGTACTTGCACCAAGTCAGCGATGCTGAACCCCACACAGGCACCTCCTGCTCCCAGACAGCAACATCTCTAACTTCTGGGGAAGAAAGACGGGATGCAATCATCACCTAAGTTATCCCAAAAGGGTATTCACGTCAAACCTTCATGTCTGCCTCACCCCTCTGGGAAGATCTGTGGGCATGTGCTCGGAATTCCTGGAGGCGCTGTCATTGTTGGAGGAGTTGCGTTTTTGCTCTTCCTCCCCCTGTCCTGGCTTTAGCTCTCCTGAAGGAAATATTTGCTTGGAGAGGCCTCAAAACTCCCCCAGGTCCTTCTCCATCAAATACCCTCCCTCCCAGTTTTGGGAAATCACCTGGTGCAGGCAGGGAAGGTGTCCACACAAGTTCTCTGAGAGGGGCAGAGGCAAATGGGAAGAACCTGCAACATCTCTCTGGGCTGAATTTGTATCTCTCTCAGTTTAATGAAACACAAGTGTTTTCCTAAGGAGGAGAAGTTATGAGGAAGACCAAACTCCTCCCTCGAAGCAATTGGAAATCCAAAATTAAGAGGCTCCAAGTAAGAAAGGATGGAGAAAGCAAAAATAACAGCCCTTTATTAAAGGATGTATATGTATTGGTAGAACAACGAAAGAACACAAAAACGACCAAATAATCCTGTACCAAAACTCCGCCTCAAAAAAGGACCGAAGTCCGGTATTCTGTGCTTTTTGGCGCAATTCCAATCCCGGTCAGCAGGGGCCGCTGTTGGACCACCGGAGGAGCAGAGCCTGCAGCTGCTCCCTGACAAGGGCGATTTTCGCCCCACGCACCGAGAAGGGGGGATGTTTCTGCCTAATCCAAGGAGAAGGCTCAGGTGGTATGTCCCCCTGGAGCAGCTCTCTGTCCTCCAGGAGAGGAGGAGCTCTGGAGGTGTTGCCCTGCAAGCGCAGGCAATTCCCCACCAGAACTGGTGCAGATGACCTCAGGGGTTGGCACTGGGCAGATTCCTGACGACAGGGACAAACCCACTGCGTGTTACAGGGATGTCTGTAAACCCCATTTTCCGTGGGGGTTGCCAGTGGAGTGGGAAAGGAAAGGAGGAGAACACGGTGGGAGCAGGAGCTGGAGGAGCAGCCCCAATGCTCCCAGCTCCCAGCCCTTGCCCAGCCCAGCAAAGCCCAAGCAAGCCCAGCCTAGACCTCCAAGCCCCATTTGGCCAGCTCAGAGTTCTGTCAGAGAGAACAGCTCGGGCTGGGCGATTCTCCCTGGGCACTGGCTGTGCTGGAGCTCCCTGGGCTGGCTGAGGGAGGGCCTCACCGGAACAGAGGTTGTACTGCTGTTCAGCTCTTGCAAGTGAGGCTTTAGAGGGAAAAGGAAAGCTCTTTATTTCCACTGCTGGCTGCAAGCTCTGCACAAGCCTCCGGCCCTGGGATACAGGAGAGCTGCAGGGAGCTGGGCCCTTTGCCTTCAGTTTTGGTTTGATTCTTTTCCCCAGTGGTCCCTGCCCCACCAGGGGGCCCGGGATGCCCCATCTCCATCACCCCACAGCCCCACAGCCCACAGGGATTGCTGCTCAGCTTTGGCATCTCTCTCTGCAGGCCCCTGCAAGGAAACAAAAGGCAGAGGTTGGAGACAGAGATCCTGCACAGCTCTTGTTTCCCATTCTCTGGGCCACACAGTGAGGATGATGGGCTGAACCTCCACACCTCACTCAGAGAGGGATTTTTCAAGCCCACCCTACAAAACAGTGAATTCCATTTCCCAGGCTGGCCTCTCCCAAGCTCTCAGAAGCAGAGCACAGCCAGAGTGGGGAGGAGCTCTGCTGGTTCCACTCAGGCCAGCTCAGACACTCCATTCTTGTGTCCAGGGGATGGGAGTCAATGTGTTCCTGTGGCAGGGATGCATTTGGTCTCTCCCTCCTGACTTTGGCATTCAAGCACAAGAACCTCTTTGAGAAAGTCTTTGTCTTCTCAGCAGCTTTCCTTGCCTCATTTGACAAAGGAAAGGCCTGAGAGGCTCAGCTGGCTGTGAAATGAGGGGAGGATGCTGCCGTCCTAAGGCAGCAGGGCTCAGACAGCAGCAGCCACCATCAGAGTGCAATTCCAGCCTCAAATGTTCCTCTCCATATCCCCAAAACACTCCTCTTCCACCACAAAACAGTGGGTGGCTGCAGCCAGGAGGAGGAGCGATGTGCTCACCAAGCCTATCATGAGGTCCTGGGAAAACCTCTGGAAGCTGTTGGGGAAGACGAGTGGAAGCAGAGAGCAGGATATGACATCAGACACAAGATAGGTCCCAGCTGATGAACCTCCCAATGTCCTCGTGGGGGCAGCTGGGCAGCCTTGGCCCAGTGCTGAGGGACCTTGGGTGGGAGGGAGGGAATCCCTGCCCTTCAGTGGCTGTGCCTGCCTGGGAGCTGGACCAGCTGCCTGGGAGGAGAAAGGCACAGGCTGAGAGCCTGCAGCTCCCCCAGGTACTTCACACACTGAGACACTGTGGGGACCCCCTGAGCCACCCTCTGTCAACTGTGGGGATCAAGAGATGAATGCCCTGCCCAACTGTGGCTCTGGATTAGATCTGCCACCACCACTCTCCCCTTTCTGTGATGCAGGGGCAGGAGAGGAGCAGGACGCTCTCCAGTGACTAAGAAATTGTCCCCAGTGGTTGTAACAGGGTGAGTTCAAAAGGATGCTGAGGTTGAAAACCAAGATACTGCTGAAAGCTCATCAATAAACCCAATATTTATTACAGAAAGTGGCCAAGTTAACGGGAACCCGAGAGACAGGAAAGGAGAGGAGTGAACTGAGCCCTCAGGGAAACCCCCACTCACTTAGCTGTGTTTTATGAGGTTGTCTTACCGACCCCAGGATAACCAGAATTCCCCTCAGCAGAGGCTGCATTCTTGGAGGGTCAGCAGGCTCACAAAGACAGCG
>NW_026087844.1:0-28715 GCF_022539395.1 Myiozetetes cayanensis | reverse complement strand
TACGGCTGAGGGACGGACGAAAGAGGAAGTTTATTTGGGGATGGGAGTTTATATGGGTTTCAGGGGGATTGGAAAGGGACCAATTACAAAGTCAAGGTACCACAGAAAAACCCAATCAGGTAAAGAGTTAACAGTCAATAGAAAGAAGTGAACAAAAACCAATGGGAAGACCTCAGGGTATCTTCCCAGGACATTCCTGCATAAGGGTCCTTCACAGGGGGGTGTCGGGAAGGAGACAGTGACTTTGCAAAATACAGAAAAGCCATCTTAAGATCTGTTTAAACAACATTAAAAACTTCTGTTTCTATAACCCTTGAGCTGTTTTCTTCTTTTCCTTCACCAGTCCATCTCTGGCAGGATTTCTTCCACCCTATATAGGGCAAATCCATTCCTACAGGACCTGTTTCCATTCCCCCCCATCAATTTGGTCTACTCCATCTGCCTTATGGCAGGAGAGGCAGGGCTTCGCCGTCTCCTGTTGGACTTCCTTAGGGTTCAAAAGGGTTTGACTCCACCAGTCAATTTCCTTTTCACTCTCCCTAATGCACCTTAATCTCTCTACCTCTTCCTTAAGTTCTGCTACCAGGCACAGCAAGTCACTCACCTGCTCGCATCGTACACAGTTACCTCCTACACCATCCTCCAGTACCAACGTCAGACTCAGACACTCAGCACACCCACAGACCTGGGTGGTTGTATCCTTCTTCGAGGGGAGTGTCTGAACAGACACACTCCTAGTATTAACAGTAGCAACGGCTTTTGTTTTTCTGGAAACCATTGCTAGCTTTAAAGGCACACTCACCTACGAGAAGTGGAAGCTGGTTGTGCCCTGCCTGCTTGAAATGCCTTGGAAATTGCTGTGCCACGCCCCTGTTTGTCTACTCCTGTGGGGTGCGGGACCCACCTTCGCTCACTCTCCTAGAGGCTCTTATATAGCCTCCCCTAGTACTTACTAACCAGCCTGACCCACCCCTCACTCACCTGAATCGGTTCCGAGGAGGAGCCAAGCCTGGGCAGCAAATGTATAACCCGGCACCCTGGGCCATGAACAGAATGGTGTTCGTTGGCCCCCGTGGTCCCCCTGAGTCCATAAAATAAAAGTAGAGGAAAAAAACCTGTTGGTGCGAGTGATGGTCACAGTCTGGTCGAGAGTGGTGGTTGCAGTCCAGTTGAGAGTGGTGGTCGCAGTCCGGTCGAGGTTCTGGTCCTCCTCTGGATCCCACGAGTGGTACCAGAAGTCCCAAGACCCCAAGATTATATACACACAGGTTTGGGCAGGAATGCCCAGTACCTTCCTCAGGGCAAGGAGTTCCACAATGGCTGATTGTGAGTTGTGGGTGTGAGGACAGGAACATCCTCCTATCTCCCAGGTTTCTTAACACCTATCTTATAGCCTGATGGGTCAGGTGTGTTCTGGGTAGTTGCTTCAAATGGTAAATTGTTAACAGTTTCTGGGAAATTACATGGTATAGAATACACAGTTTGAGTTACACCCAGACAGCGATGAACTGGTCCCAGCTGTTCTAATTAGGACACTCCCCAAATACAGAAAAGGAGTATTATTTTAATGTTCTTTTCCAAATATTTCATACTACTTTACCCAAGATAGCTTGAACTTTTTGTTTGTTTTTTTCCAACTTCTATTTATTCTTGTTCTAACAGCTTTTTAAACTCCATATTTAAAAGGTCATAGTTTAGTCTTCAATACTCAAGGAAGGCAAGATTTACATTAGCTAAATCTGATGTATTTTACTGCAGTCACCCTTTATACACTCTTTTGAGATATCAGCTATTATATTTTCATTTTGTGACACAATAATATGTATTTATACATATAATGTACATGGTATATGTAAAACCTCTTTCTCCTCCAAGTAATTTTGCAACTATGACTTTCTATATTGTCGTGGGTTTGCGGACCAGCCCCCCTGGGACTGAAAATAGTTTTTCCAGGTGGATTTCTGGAGCAAAGCCAATCAAAAGTTTTACTAACACCTCTGCCAATTACATATTTAAGAAAACAGAAGAGAAGGTTTTGTTCACAGTAGAAATTAGGAGCCATAGAGGGGGAGGCAGCAGGTCCAAGGGGTGGGCCAGGCCTTCCTCCTTCCCCCAGCCCTGGGCCGGGGGCAGGTGTGGCACTGAAGCCTCCCTGGCCGAGACATGTAACAGAGTGAAAGAAAAACTCCAAGGAAAGACTACCTGGACAAGACATGCTGCAGAAGGAATTCCAGGCAGAGAGATATGGCAGTGTCCAAGGTCAAAACTGGCAGCCGGAGGAGAGAGAAGCCTGAAGCGGGGGGGGTGGGGGACCTCCTTCTCTCCCCCCCCCTCTCTCTCTCTCCCTTCAGCAGGGAAGAGACTGGAAACTAAAATCCCCTGCCAGCTGTGGAAGACTGTTGGGGAGCGGAGACCCCCCTCTGCAGCTCATGAAGGAGCCCACACCAAAACAGAGGAGTGCATGAAGCAGATGTGACTCCGTGGGAGGCCTAAGATGAAACAGAGTCCTGCTGGAGGCCTGTGGCCCATGGAGAGAGAACCCTATGCTGGAGCAAGTCGACCTGGGTAGGATTTGTGATCCAAGTGAGGGATTCATGCTGGTGTAACTGAATTTGTGACCCTAAGGGACAGCAGAGAATGGAAGTTGCCCAAAGATGGACTCACACTAGAGAGGTCCATCAAGGACTCTCGTGAGGAGGGACCCCACAAGAAACAGGAGTGGACTCAAAAGCCATTATCCCCTGTAACTGTGAGAAGACCATGGTAAGGTGTTGTTGTAGAGGACGGCCAAAAAATAAAACTAGGCACATTTATGATGATGATCTGACATCCAGCATTTATTGTTTTATTTACAGTTTAAAAGTTCTCTCTCACACACACACACTGAGAACAGAGCCTTGCATGCCTTTCCATTATTAGTTTCTTATCTACAATTTATTACTACCTTTCACATACAATTGGTTGTTCATTCCTTGTTTACATTCTTTCTTTACTGGTCAGTACTGGTACATTCCCAAGTCCTCCATGACCCCTGTTTTTCTTCAGGGGAATGGTCTTAAAGTGTCTAAATCAAAATCCTCCTCCTCTATATCCTTCAACAAGGGCACGGCGGGCCCGACACCTACCCTCACAGTAAGGCAAGTGTCCCCTTGCAGTCCATGGAAGACCCTTCAGGGCCTGGGTAACTCCCAACCTCCAGTCTTAGCCCAGGAGGGGGGTAGGTCCAGCCTTGAGGTCACCATAGAAGAGAGAGAGAAAGAGAGACAGTTCCAGCTGTGACGAATCGGAGTTGTCATCCTAGAGATAATAGAAGAGGAACTTTCAAGTGCTGTAAAATTATTTAGAAGACCTGTAGCTCTGTAAATGGAGAGGAGACTACTTATCCTCCTGAACTGATACAAGAGGGGAGGGGTACTTCTGTAAATTCATAGCACTTTTACCTAGTTAGAATTGTTGTATATATAGTTCTTTAGTTTTTATCTTGCTATTAATAAATCCTACTATTATTCTTGCCACATCAGATCTCTTTTGTCTGCATAAATCTTCTCTCAACTTATAGCAATTGTGTGGGGGGTGAGGAAAATTGACCCAGAGAAAACCTGTGACATATATACAGGAATAGTTTTGTCTGGTACTGAAATGCTGCTGTTTCTGGGATAAAACAGTTTGCTCCAGTTGCACTCAGTTTTGTGAGAAGAGGTAAAGAAATGTATCCTTTCCAAACAAAATCATATTACATTGCACAGGCAGAATGCAACCCCGATTTTTGGGTAATACCAAGGCTCTGGATTTTAACAACACATGGTCAGAAATGTGTTTTCAAATATCACTGAGAAAATCCCAGTATTGCTAACCATAATATGTCAAGAAATAGGTTTACTAATAAATTAAGGAAACTGTTATTTATTTCTACATCCTTATCACAAGCACTTCACATTTTCTTTGGAGGATTTGCACTAGGTAAGTTCAGTCACAACTTAGTTGATAAAGATGCTCAGATAGTGTGCATGTTTCTGTGAAAATAGAATCACAGAATGGTTTGGGTTGGAAGGGGACCTTGAAGATCATCTAGTTCCAATGCCCCTGACATGGGCAGGGACACCTTCCACTAGACCAGGTTGCTCAACACCCCATCCAACCAGGCCTTGGCCACCTCCAGGGATGGGATATCCACAACTTCTCTGGGCAACCTGTTCCAGTGCCTCACTACCCTTCTGGGTAAAGAATTTTCTCCTAACATCTAATCTAAACCTACTTTGAACCCATTTCCCCTTGTCCTATTACTATGTGCTCTTGTAAATAGTCTTGCCCCATCTTTCTTGTAGGTTCCCTTTAGGTACTGGAAAACCACAATTAGGTCACCCCTAAGCCTTCTCTTTTCCAGGCTGAACAATGCCAATTCTCTCAGCCTTTTCTCATAAGGTGCTCCATACCTCTGATCAACTTGGTGACCTCCTCTGGACTTGCTCCAACAGGTCAATGTCCTTCCTGTGTTGGGGACCCCAGAGCTGGATGCAGTACTCCAAATGAGGTCTTGTGAGGGCAGAGTAGAGGGACAACATCACCTCCCTCAACATGCTGGCCACCCTTCTTTTGATGCAGCCCAGGATTTGATTGGCTTTCTGGGCTGCAAGCACACATAATAGCTGTTAGTACCTACTCTCAGGCTGTGAGCACTCAGGGAAAAGTAAACTAAGAGGTAAATAGCGAGACGGTGATGGCATTGTGAACGGAATTTGGAAAATAATTGCATAAATAAAGGATGGGAAGCCATAGAAAGTGTTTGGACAGATGTAGTAGGAATCTAAACAAACATTAAAACTGATTGTTTCTCTTCCTATGCTCTCTCCTTGGGAGAATCCATGTCCCACATGCTGGACGGGAATTCATCATTTGGGGGGAAAATGGGAGAGGGTTGATTCTAGCACAATTTCCTTTCTGCCTGAACCCTGTAAAATTCAAGGGACGGCACAAAATCAAGGTGGGCAACTTGGTGTTTTCCTGCTGTCCAAGGGTAGCTACTAAAAGTTTCATTCCATAAGAATTGTGAATCTAATAAACACTGAAAAGCATGACAGATTATTTTGAGTTGATGCATCTACAGTGATATTTTTCACTGAAAATTAATTACAGTTCTTTTAATGATAAATAAACCGGAATAACATCCAGCTCCTCTTCCAAAAGCTGAATTTGTTCTCTACTGCTAATGACAGCAAAAATTAATAAAATCTTATTTTAGTGATTAAAGTAAGATTAGGTAATTCTGAAGGAATGAGAGGAGCCAGTCTACCAAAGGAAACAAGGTATTTTGTGTTTGTCACATAAATGTATTTATATTAAATCACATACTTGACTTAGTGTCTCATTTATAAACTGCATTTAATACTTGCTCAGATTTGGAAAGCTGTTTGAAATATGTTGAAGAAAAGGGAGATATAACAAGGATTAATCATTTTTCAAATTATAAGACATATTTGGTCATGTTCTGACAGAAAATATTCAGTTCTTAGAGATATTTCTTTGGATTTTTGTTTACATTTGGTTTCTTCTGCTCAATTTCCTACATGTATATTTTGCTTTTAAGGGATTTTCTCCTAATGTTACTCAGTTTTTTGTTGTGTTTTTTTTTTTCTTTACCTTAAACATTTATGCTCTTGATATCATTGATTTAAAAATCAAATGAGTGAAGGCTAGATTTCATAACATCATAGGATGATCATTCTGCTTTTGCTTTCCCTTTTGCTGTCTCCTAGCCTAAGGGATCTGCTCATCTACTCTCCAGATACATTTTAAGCATGATCTGCTAATATTAACAAAAGAAGTTTGTAGTATCTTAGAGAATTTAAGACCCAAGCACACTGAAGATTCTACTGTAAACAGATTTATTTTTTACCCTAGAAAAAAATATAAGAGACCTAACAGTTTATTGTGTTGGGATAAATGTGTATCCAGTACAATATAGTGGTATAGCTCTGTTTGTACTTGTAATACAATGCTTTTGGCTTAGTATAACCTTATTATGCAGTACACCGAGTTTACTGAAATTCTGGAAGCTGATAACAGTAATTAAGCAATAAGACACGACAAGTAGTATTTTATTATACAATCCCAGAATGCCTTGATGAGTTGTTAGGCATACCTACAACTGCTTTAAACTACATGGAAGGATTATTTTTATATATAACATGGATTCTGGTGGAGAATGACCCAATTTGCTTGCAACTATGCAGTTATCTCATCCTAATCACCATGATAAGAGCTCATCTGCTTAGTAACTAGGCTGATATTGATTTAAGTAACAACAATCAGGACTGAATGTTGTCGCTACTTTAATGACTGACAGGGATAAACACATGGCCCAAGGCATAGCGGTAGGTCATTAGTCCCCAAGAAGAGACCCAAAATACAGATGAGTGTTATTGTAAACTGAGACTGACTGCAAGTATTTCAGATTTGTAATGTGTAAGTTGCCCTGGATAGTTTCTAGTTTTCTTGTTTGAAATAATGTATTTGCATTATTCTATTAATGCATTAACCTATTCTAAAAGTTTACATTTCCAGAAAATGTGATATCCTTAATATAGGTGATACATCCTTTTATATGAATTATTTTCATGATTTTCAAATTTGCTTGTGCACCTCTCCAAGCTTTAGCTCACACAGGGTCTAATCTGGGACCTAATTAAGTCACTGAAAAAATCTGACTTGTTTTAATGGGACGAGAATTAAGGCCTGATTGTTTTACAGCTTCAGGATACTAGCAGATTAAAATTTGTAGCATTTATCTAGTCCAGACAACAGTAACTGCATCTCTTGTCTTCATTGCAACCTTAATGATGTAATAGTCTGTCCTTGTGCATTATCACTTACTAGCAACCACAATGCGGGGGTTCCAAGATGGTGGGCAGGCGGGTAGCCACATGGTCACTGGGTTCCTGCAGCTAGGTGGGGACCCGCTCCTGCTCCCTTGGCCCATTGCCATGCTGAATGCATGGGAGATGCTGCTGCGCCAGTCTGTGCAGCTGCCGTGAAGGAGTGGCCAGGGAGTTCTGTTTCGACATCGGCACGGTGGAGAGGGGTGAGCAGATGGCAGATAGTAGCCTGCCGTACAGGGTGATCCAGCTGGGTTCGTCCAGGTGGGAGCTGGGAGGGGCCAGATGGACCTGGGGGATCCCCAGATCAACGGATGGGGGGGTGGGACAGTCCCATTTGGGGAGGGGGGAGGGTGAAGGGCATGTGAGATCCCCAGACAGGTGGGAGGGTGGGCAGGGCAGTCCCCTTTGGAGGGCCATGGGTGGGCAGTGGGAGGGGGAACTTGCGGTGACACAGTGGGGGGGAGGGTAAGGTTAGGGTGGGTAGTGGGTTTTCTGGGGATTGGGGGGGTTTAGGCTGAGCAGGGGTCGTGGGAGGTGCCTGAGCCCTGGGTGGATGTGGGGACCCCTTACATGTGTGCCCACCCCACCCAGGGGTATGTCAGGATAGCTTCTGTTCTGTCATTGTTGCAGTGAGGATGGGATCTGATGGGTTTGGTTTGCCTGCGGCTTCTGCCCAGAAACGGTTTGTTTGGGAATTATAGTATCTTGAAAGGGTGTTTAGGGTAAGGAAATGACCCTGGGTTAGAGTGTAGGAGGTTGTGGGGGAAAAGTAGGGAGAGAAGGGCTTGTCCAAATCATTTCAGTGGGGAGAAACCTGTGTGCCCTTATGAGGTTGTGAGCTGTGTTGGCGGTGGTATATGCCTATGGTAGGGTCTCCCATGCCAGACAAGTCAAAACTGAAGGATCAGATAAAATGTGTCCATGGGCAGGATGGGCTCGCTAGCCTTCTGGCAGTCATCCTAGGAAAAGGACAACTCTAATTTGAAACCCGGGTAGATGGAGCTCGCTTAACCCGGTAAGGCCATCCAACCAAGAGAAGGTTACTCTAATTAAACCTACGTCCTGAGGACCTCGTTGTCACTGTCCAAGCTTTCTAGGCCCTGGCAGATGAACCTTAGGAGTAAAGGGTGAGACCAGTTCTGCGCACGCTGAGCCTCACCTAAACATTAGCATTTCGTCTGCCCCGTTTCCTAGGAGACTAATCTCTCAGCCATTAGTGAGGGAACTAGGTCTTTTTGTTCACCTAAGTACTTATCTGATAGCTCTTGATGGCTTCTACGACCAGGAGGAAGGGAAAGAAAAAAATTCCATGCTTAGTTGAACCATGACAAGCCTGGAAAGGAGTACTAGGCAAGCATGGTGTTGGAAACTGCAAGGATAATGGTCACCTTCTGCTAGAGTTTTGTGCAGAGCAGCAGCTCACCATCACTATCTTTCAGCAGAAAGATAGTTTGAAGACAACCTGGATGCATCCAAGATCCAAGCACTCGCACCTCATTGATTATATCTTGGTCTGACAGAGAGATATCTGCGATGTTCGTCATACCCAAGTGATGCCTAGTGCAGAATGTCAAACAGATCATCGCCTTGTGCGTTGTAAACTTAACTTCCACTTTAAGCTCAAACTAAAAGGGGCAGTATTCCAAGGAGGAGACTCCAAGTTAACAATCTTTAAACAGTTACAGTGAGAGACAGTTTCCAGGCAAACCTTCAATCCAGGCTCAAAGATCATTCCATAGATCCCTCTCCAGAAGTACTTTGAATACTTATTAAAAATAGCATCCTGCAGTCCTCTGAAGAATCCTTAGGGTTCTCCTTCAAGAAAAACAAGGACTGGTTTGATGAAAACAATCAAGAGATCCAGGAATTGTTGAGAAAGAACTGCTCACCAAGTACACCTTACTCAGTCATCTTGTCATGTAAGAAAAGCAGCTTTTCTACTCGCATGTAGCAAGTTCCAAGAGAAATTTTGTGACATCCAGAACAAGTGGTGGGTCAATCTAGCAGAAAAAATCCAATTATGTGCAGATACAAGTGACTACAGGGGATTCTAGGAGGCTCTGAAAACAGCTTACGGTTCTACACACCAGGTTCAAAGCCCTTAGTGCAGATGGTCAAATGCTTCTCACAGATAAAGTTTCCGTTTTGAATCAAATGTCTGAAAACTTTCAGACTCTCTTCAGTACTAGCCATGTAGTTCAAGACTCATCAATGCAGTTCATTTTGCAACAACCAGTGAAAACTGAACTGGATATTGCCCCTACTATGGGAGAAACTCTTAAACCATACAGCAGGTGAAAATTGGCAAGGCAGCTGGGGTTGACGGAATCCCACCTGAAGTCTGGAAGCATGGTGGCCAAGCACTCCATACTAAGTTTCGCGAGTTCGTGATGCGTTGTTGGGAATGAGGTAAACTAACATCAGACCTTTGTGACGCAGTCATCATCACCTTGTACAAGAAGAAAGGAGATAACTCAGATTGTTCAAATTACCAAAGTATTACTCTGCTCTCCATTGCTGGTAAAATCCTTGCAAGAATTCTTTTGAACAGATTAATACCCACTATAGCAGAAGAACTTCTACCTGAAAGCCAATGTGGTTTCAGAGCCAATAGGAGTACCACAGATATGGTATTTGTTCTTAGACAACTGCAAGAGAAGTGTAGGGAACAGAACAAAGGACTCTATGTTACCTTTGTCGATCTCACCAAAGCTTTTGATACTGTGAGCAGAAAAGGTCTGTGGTAGATTTTGGAATATTTAGCATGTCCCCCCCAAGTTCCTTAAAATGATCATCTTACTTCATGAGGACCAACGCGGTCAAGTCTGTGCTTTCCTGTGTGCTTTCTGAGCCCTTTCCAATAACCAATGGTGTGAAGCAAGGCTGCGTTCTTGCACCAACTCTATTCACAATCTTTTTCAGCATGATGCTCCAAAGGGCCATGGCAGACCTCGATGAAGAAAACAGTATCTACATCCGATATTGTACCGATGGAAGCCTATTCAACCTAAGGCAACTCAAGGTCCACACTAAGACCTTAAATCATCTTGTCCATGAGCTGCTTTATGCTGATGATGCTGCCCTCGTCACCCACACAGAAGTAGCTCTGCAGCGTTTAACATCCTGTTTTGCAGAGGCTACTGAGCTTTTTGGGTTGGAAGTCAGCTTGAAGAAGACAGAAGTTTTCTATCAGCCTGCACCTCAGGAAGTCTTTCATCATCCCCATATCACCATTGGCGAATTAGAGCTCAAATCAGACCAACAATTTAATTACCTGGGAAGCATCATCTCCTCGGATGGTAAAATTGATGAAGAAATAGACAACAGGTTAGCAAAGGCATACAAAGCTTTCGGTAAACTCCATAAAAGAGTTTGGCGAAACAAACACCTGAAGAAAAGTACAAAGATCAGTGTTTACAGAGCCATTGTATTGTCTACTCTTTTATATGGGTCTGAATCATGGGTCATTTACTGCCACCACTTGTGACTCTTAGAACACTTCCATCAGCGCTGCCTCTGTACAATCCTAAACATCCACTGGACGAATTATGTGACCAACGTCTGTCCTTGAACAGGCAGCAGTCACAAGCATTGAGGCCATGCTACTGAGAACACAGCTGCGTTGGGTAGGGCATGTCTCCAGGATGCCTCCCTAAGACTGTGCTCTATGGGGAACTTGCCACTGGTTGCTGCAAGAGAGGAGCCCTGAAAAGGAGATACAAGGACTCCCTGAAACAATCTCTCAGCCTTGGCCATATTGATCATCACTGTCGTGGTTTTGCCCACCAGCCCATCCCTGGGGCTGAGGATGGTTTTGTCCAGGTGATTTCCGGACAAAAAAACAATCAAAACTTTCAGTGATGCCTTTGCTAATTACATCTTTAAGAAAACGGAAGAGAAAGGTTGTGTCGCAGTTGAAATTAAGTAGCCATGTAGGAAAGGCGGCGGTGGGCCCTGAAGTGGGCCAAGGCCTCCTCCTTCCCCGGCCCTGGGCCGGGGGGGGCAGGTGCAGCACTGAAGCCTCCCTTCTCTCTTGTAAGAGAGTGAAGAAAAAAAAAACTTTAGAGGACTGCTTACTTGGACGAGAAACCGCTGCAAAGAAATTCCAGCGAAGAGATAAGGGATGTCCAAGGTTAAAACTGACAGCTGAAGTTGCAGCAGGAGAGAGAAGAAAGGTTCGAAGGGGGGAGAGCTGCTTTTTTCCCTTTTCGCTCTCCCTCCCTTCAGCAGGGAAAAGACTGAAAAATAAAATCCCTGCCACTTGTAAAAGTTTGTTGGGGTGAAGAGACTCCCCATGTGGCTCACAGAGAAGCTTGTGGATATATCAGAGGTTTGTAACTTTGATAGAGAGTGAAAGCCTTACGCTGGAGCAGAAGTGGCTCGGATGAGGCAGAGTCCTGTTGAAAACTTTGTAACCCTTGAAGGGGACAATGCTTATGCTGGAGCAAGGACGGCTCGGATAAGCTTGGGATCTCAGTGAGAGATCCATGTCGCTGGTGCTGAAGATTTGTGACCCTGAGAGAACCTATGCTGGAGCAGAAGATGGCTCGGGTAGGGATGTTGGGATCCATGTGGGGGATACATGCTAGACCCATGTTGAAAAGGTCTATCAAGGACTGTTTTCCCATGGGAAGGGACCTCCATAGGAAACAGGGCTGAACTCTTAAACCATTATCCCCTGTAACCCTGTGGAAGAAGATCCATAGTAAGCAAGTGTCCCCTTGTGTAGCAGTTATTAATATAATAAATAATAAGTCCCATGGGGACCACAGCGACACCAACGTGGTGTGTAACAAGAGAGAGTTTATTCCAAGAGTCCCAGCTTATATAGCAGTTTCAAATGCTGCCACGTCACACAGGTAATATAAGCCAATCCCATACAAGCATTCAACAGAGCATGTGTGACAGAGTATTTAGAACTACAATTCCCAGGATGCTTTGCAGCACCTGGTGTAACCAGACCCCATAATTCCCCCATTTTTATTAATAACAATATATAAAACAGTGTAAATTTAAAAAACAGTGCAATTCTTAACAAAACGTTTTTCAGTTGACATAGTAAACTTTTTTCTTGATTAAACCTTATTTACCTAAGGGTTTTTTTCAATTGGGTAGAACAAAAGCCTTTATCAATCTGAGGGTTTATATATAACTGGGGAAAACTTACTTTATTAAAACACAAGGAAAAGTTTAAAGGAGGAACATCATGTTTTGAGTTGTCTTTTATTATGGTGATGTATTAGAGGTAGTGTTTGTTGTGTGTGTTCATTTTAGATATTTTGTATAAGGTGTAAATGGTTCACATACATTCATACATTCACACAATTTGTCATTCATTCGGGTGGCCACCCCAATCATTTTTCATTCATGCATACATGTAATCTTTGTTTTCATATTCTAGCTATACTACTTAAACTTTTATGTAGTGTTTGGTCAGAATGAAAATTGTTTGACTCAGGATTTACTTACTTAATTACATGCATATTCTGTCTACTCCCTTTCTTTTGTTGTGAATATCGAAAGAATGAATTTAAAGGTATAATACTGGTAAGTAGTGTGTATATTTTTGAGTGTGTACTTAGAGAAATTAATAGGTAGGTTACTATTATAATGTGTTAATTAATAACAATAGAAATTCTTAAAGATGCTAATTACTACTTAAACGAGATAGTTACAAACTTAAACTTATTTAGATATATTTAAGAACTTAACAATTTTAAACAATAATCAGTAAATGTGACTATTAGTAATTTAAACAAAGGTACAGGGAAATTAGAAACTTAAAAATGTATTAATAAGGCAGTGTTGAATTTTTCTCTCTTATTAGTGTAAATAGAAACTTAAAGACAGTTAACTAAACTATTTTAGACAAAAACATTTGTAATAATTTCTAAAGGATTATATGTAAAACATGTAAAAACAGTCAGTAATATAGTGTCTGTATAGTTTTGGACCCGGGCCGCCGCCGCCGCCTCTCTCACGGGAGTGGGGAGGCGGCGTTGTCACTGTTGACACTCCCGGAGGAGCCGGAGTCGCTGCGGCCATGGCCCGGCCCGCTCACGGTGGGGACCATGTCGCTGGTCATCGCCGCCGGGCTTCGGCTCGGCCTGGCGCCGAATTGTGCCGCCTGTGCGGCTGTCCCGGGCCGCGCTGCTGCGGCCACGTGGTCCGCTTCAGGGGAGCGGCGGCACGGGCGGGCTGGCTCGTGTAGCGGAACGCGGCCGTCAGTTCCAGGCACGGCCCGGCCGTCACCACGGGCTGTTTGCGCTCCAAGTGCAGGCGGGCAGCGAAGGCCTCGCAGCTCCGCGCCGCTGACACGTGCTCGCCGAAGCCGCCGCGCCGCCCCAGCTGCATTTACAAACTTGTGCCACAGTCCCGGCGCAAGCCTGCTCGGCCGCCCGGGATGGCCGCGGGGCCGCCCCGCGGCTTCTCCTCAGGAACGGCGGCTGCCCCGCCGGCCCGGGGTTCCACGCGGAACTCCGCCGAGAGCTCCACGCGGGTCGGGGGCCCGGCGGGAGTCGCCACCAGCTGCGGCGGGGCTTCTGCGCTCGGGTCACCGACTCCCGTTCGGCTGTGCCTCGGCCAGGCCTTGGCCCGCTTGCGGGCTCCAGACAGAGGCGACCCGCGGCGGCGCCGCTCCAGCCGCCCGGCTCCCTCCACGCTGTGCGCCGGGCCCGCCGCTCCCGGTGGTGTCGCCGCCGCTGCCATCTGGGTTTGCACAGGAATCGCCGCCGCAGTCTGGTCGACACCAGCCGGTACCGCGAGAGGAAGTCGCCGTCGCTGCCGAGCCCCGTCCCGGAGCCGCCGGGCCCGGGGGCCGGAGTCGCCGCCCGCCGCCAGCAGTCCTGCGGAGCCGTGCGCAGCTCCGTCCCCGGCCTGACTCGCTGCGGCTGCCGAGCGTCCCGACAGCCCCGCGCTCTGTGCCCGCCGCCGGCCTCGCCGCTCGCAACGTCGAGCGGCTATCTCGTATCTTTTTTAAACATCGCGCCGCTGTTGCTGGTAGGCACAGCAGCTGTTGCTTAGCTACCGGCTCCCAGCACGGACCATGTTCCATGCATGCCTCCAGCAGAGGCAGTCCATAACACGGCCACGAGACAGGAAAAGAAGGCACTACCTCCTGCTCCCGGCATGGGCAAGATGGCGCCGCCCATGCTCCGGCGTGGTCTCCACGTGTCTGCAGGTTTGCCATGGTTTGGGGATTCAAAGTTTGTTCCCCTTTACCAGTCACACAACCCGCGACACGCGCCTTCTTCCCAGAATTCACACATCCGCGAAAATTCAGCACAAAAAGGTATATTCTAAGGCTTTTCTTCCGTACTCTCGGACTCTCTCCCCCTTTCCAGACTGCAGTAGCACGTGGAGTTCCATGCTTTACAATGTTTGGGGGAGGGGAAGATTCAAAGTTTCTCTCTGTGGACGAGTTCTCTTGCGAGGGTTTTAAAGTGTCCACCTTTTTTACTTCTGCTTTCTCTCTGCTTCTCCACCCCTCTTTCCAAGCAATTTCACTAAGAATTGTAAATATCAGTAGTCCTAAAACAGTTATTTTCATTAATTTTAAAAGTCCAGCTATTTTATGTTTGTTAACTTGTCTCCAAAGTCTTTTTAATATTAAGCTTAAGGCTTTTGCAATATTCTGCGGTTCACGTGAATGAAAAGTTATCATTTCTTTTTCTGCCCCCCTCTCACCTGGGACGTAGATTTTCCTTCTCGAGAGGTTCTCTCTCAAAACGTAGGCAATTTCCTACCGAATTCAGGCCTTTTTTTGAGCTCAATCGCGGTTTCTCCCGCCTTCGCCCATCAGAGTTTCCTTTCCTCTGGTACCTGGCGTTTCTTTCTTTTTCACGGTGGATGTCCCTCAGCGTTATTATAGGCTGGTACCTGACGTCTGGTCTGTATTTCTTCCTGATTCAGGATAAGGTTTAGGTCCCTGTTCCGGGCGCCATATGTAGCAGTTATTAATATAATAAATAATAAGTCCCATAGGGACCATAGTGACACCAACGTGGTGTGTAACAAGAGAGAGAGAGATCTTTATTCAAGGAGTCCCGGCTTATATAGCAGCTTCAAATGCTGCCACGTCACACAGGTAACTTCCTAAGCCAATCCCATACAAGCATTCAACAGAGCATGTGTGACAGAGTACTTAGAACTACAACTCCCAGGATGCTTTGCAGCACCTGGTGTAACCAGACCCCACACCACATTCCAAGCTAATTGGCCTCAGAAGACTGTGGGGGGAGGGGAGTTTTTTTCCTCATTTTTTACTTTTTCCCTGACTCGGGGAGTAGTGTGGAGAGGGGGGTCTCCAGGTTCATTTTTCAACCAGGTGACTGGTTTCTTCTGGCCCCAGGGGAGGTCCCGGTTCACCTCCGATTCCTCATGTCCTGCTCTGCCCACTGGTTGGACATACCTTGGATTCATCACAAAACCGGTGCCATCTGCGGAGGAACCTTTGAGGGGAAAGGCCGCCCCTCCCTTCCTCCTTCCCCGTGTCGGTAGCAGCTTGCACCCATCGACGAAAAAGGGGATCCCAACCAGAGCCAGCCTTCAACAGAGGGGGAAGTTTGTGTCCATTGACGAGGAAGAGGAGTTTCCACTCAGAGCCAGTTACAGCTTGAGTCCACAGGAAGATTACCTTCTCCCCTTCTCCTTTCCCCTTTGGTTGGGGGGGGAGGTTCCCATCTGGCTGCCTCCTGTGCACCGAGACCCCTAGGGCTGCCACCAGAGATCCAGCAGCACCCCCTGCTGGTCGTGGTTAGAATTGCGCCAAAAGGAGAAAAGAACTGGTTTTGGTGGGAATTTGGATGCAGGATTGTTGGGGTTTTTTTGTTCTTTTCTTGTGTTGCCTATACATAGATATACATATATTCTTTAATAAATGGCTGTTATTTTTTCTTTCTCCACATTTCCTTGACTGGAGCCCCTTAATTTTGGATTTACTATTGCTTAGAAGGAGGGGTTTGGTCTTCCTCATAACTCACCCTCCTTAGCAAAGACATCTGTCTCGTTAAACTGAGACACACTGCATCAGGCTCGCTAATATACAATGAATTATTACAACTGCCTCTTAATGTGTATTTGCCTTTCAGGTAAAGCAGTCTGTGGATCAGTATTTCCTTCATATATTTCAATAGACAACTGAAAAAAAAATAATAACTCCTCTTGGCTACATATTGTGGGGTAGTCCACCTGGTTCTGGGCTCTCAGTAAGCTGAGATACTGAAGATGGAACTTCTTACACCTGGCAGAGGGTTAACCAGGGACAGTAGGACTGTAACACAGAGTGGGTTTCCTGTTAGGAATGTCAGCCTATTGTGTTAGGACATGGTTGTATGTCCAATCATAAGTTGTTATGATAGTAGTAAACCAATGCTGTGTGTACATGTGTCACCCAGAACTGTATAAAGGTAACTGTACTGTTGCAATAAAAAAAAGCTGATATCCTGAAACCCATGTCGCATCCTGCCTCGACCGCGACATATGGTGACCCCGACATGATTGAGAAGGAAGATAGAAGAAAACTTGACGACAAGAAACGAACGAAGAATCGCTCGGGCGGGACCTCGAGAAGCCTCCGGCGGGAGGGTCAGACGGCCGCTGACCCCCCCATTTTGTTTTCACCGCTTCTCAGCCCGAGAGATCATACGCCGCTGAGCTGCCTTTCACTACTACTGAGAACTTTTTCCCTGCTACTGAGGTATCGCCTTTGCTGTGCGTAAGTTATCGGTTTGCGTACATATCCCCGCGGGCAGCACGTCCAACCTCTTTCCCGCTTGGTTTGACTCCGCTACGTTCCCAGTCTTCCCGCAGGGCTACCCCTCTCCCCCCGCGGAGCATTCATTATCTCACTCCGCATTCCAGCTGCAGCCCTACAGAAACTGCGTGGCTGCATGCGCAACCTGCGTACTGCCGTATGTAAACTGCGTAGCCTCTGCTCCTGACATCTCGACTCCATGCAGCCCCCCAGCCCACTCCATGCCCAGTTTGCGGAGCAGCTGAGACCACACCCCGAACGTGCCCTGACTCGGCAGTGTTGTTCGTTCTGAGCGGACCCTGCTTCGTCACTCTCGCAGCTGCTGAGCAGGCAAATTCCTGCTTGCCGCCCTCCCCCGCTTGGTTTGGACTGTTGCGAAATCTCGGTATCCTAGCAACCACCGTTTATCAGCATTTGCTGCTCAAAGGCAGCATTCCAACCACCGTTCAACTTCGCTTTTTTATTACTCTGTTCGCAACTTACATTAGTACCTCTGGAAACAATCTAGAAGGTTTTCACGTCCCGAACAAGGACAGAGAGAGACAGCTCCGAGAGAGCTGTTGGAGGCGGGAACTCCGGTGTAGTTTTAAAAGCGACAAGAAAGTCACAAATGAGGCCAGCCCAGATCTTTTGGAGACACCTGTCTAGAACAGGTGAACCACTGGAGTATAATAGGTTCCATGTTATCTAAAGAGGATGACTCTGTCGTCCAGAGTGGCAGTTACTGCTAAAGAGAAACATGGAATCAAGTTAGATGCCCTGCTCCTGCAAAAATGCTAATTTGGAGCAGATATCATGGGTACCAGGACTTCTAAAGTTGCTTTCAGGGGAGTCATGGAATTATTAACTTCCTGACACCTGCTTTTTGAAGCACTGAAAGACTTTAAGAAGTCAAAAACTACCAATTATAATATGAAAAAAAAATAGGGAAAAAAAAGAAAAACATAGAAAAAATAGAAAAAAAAAAAGGAAAAAAATAAAAAAAAAATAATAAAAAAAAAGGGGGGTGGAGGATACCTGTCTGTTCAGCTACCTTTTGAAGAGCAATATTCTTATCCTCCAACAGACTACTTTCTACCTGCCTGTTGTACACGCACAAGCTACATGGACAACTCATTTATGGACATTCAGCACTGAGAAGAAGGAATACCATTCTTGTGGACTGATGAAAGAAGGACTGGTTGATTCTTTGCCTATGTGTGTAGTTGTATTGTATTATTGATATTGCCATGTTGCTAGTGCAAGGGCCCTGTATTAGCTGATGCTGGTATTTTCTATAATACAAAAGAGGGGGAATTGTAGGGGAGTCCAGCTGGTTCTGGGCTCTCAGTAAGCTGAGATACTGAAGATGGAACTTCTTACACCTGGCAGAGGGTTAACCAGGGACAGTAGGATTGTAACACAGAGTGGGTTTCCTGTTAGGAATGTCAGCCTATTGTGTTAGGACATGTGGTTGTATGTCCAATCATAAGTTGTTATGATAGTAGTAAACCAATGCTGTGTGTACATGTGTCACCCAGAACTGTATAAAGGTAGTTGTACTGTTGCAATAAAAAAAAGTTGGTATCCTGAAACCCATGTCACCTCCTGCTTCGACCGCGACAACATATGTCAATAATTAACTAACTTGCTAAGTATTCACACACTTTGGTTAATAAATCTACATATCTTGCATAATAAACATGTTTGGAAACCATGTTATGCTTACAGCAAAAGTTCTGGAACAAATTAATATAAACATCACTTCTATTTTAAATACACTTTGTCATAGTTTTTGAAAAAAGGAATTGCTACTGGTCCAGAGAATATATGTAAAAATGTAATCTCCAGGATGAATATACGCAGGACAGCTTTTTCATGGATAGGATAAGTGAAGAGTAAAATGTAATCTGAAGTGAACTTTGTCAATCCTGAGTGAAGTTTGCCTAACCTCTTCTTAAAAGCCTTCAGGTACAGGCTCCATGAGCTCCACAGACAACCTTCCCAGTACTTCACAGAGTCTGTTACCATTAAAAACTTTCCTTTTATTCCACACCTGAATCTTTCTTGTTGAGTTTTAGGCTCATTGCTTTATGTTGCATCCATTAGAAGCATCCAAAACTGATTATTGCATTATCTTCTCAATACCTTTTAGATAGCTGAAGACTACTATCACACCCCCTTCTTTCCTTCTGTAGAAAGATTGAGGATTGTTAAATTTGATGAAATTTCTGCTTTCTATGTGTCCTTCTTACTCTTTCCTCCCCTAAGACTGAGCTTAAGTGTACAACTTCTAACAATGAGACACACCAAACACCTACTCACAGTGTGTCTTTTTGGTGACAGCTGATACCAAGGGAAAGGACAATTAACTATTGGTCTACTTGCGCTTTTTTCCAGTGCTCAAGTTCAATGAAGAGCTAATGATATTGTTGACTTCATCATCCTCCGTCTCCTTCAATGCCCCTCAGTTCTCCTCTGCATTTCACTATTTAGGGTTTGTACTCTTGTTATTAGTATCAATTACCCCTTGGTAAGTTCAACATGCACAAAAAATTGGGGAGGGGTTCTATTTATTTATTACTGCTGTAGGAAATAAATAAGGCAGTTTTATTACAAGCAGGGGTTTCCATGGTTGCCTCATGTCGAGATGCCTGGAAGTCATTTTGTTTGGGGAGTTGGGGAGTCATTTGGTGGTCAGGGACTGGTGGGTTGCCTGCAGTTACTTGTTGCTGCTTACAGGTCTGCATACAGTTACTTACTGTTGCTTACAGTTACCTACAGTTACAGTGTGAAGGCGGGACAGAAATTATGTAAGGTAGTGAGACCAGTCTGGGCTCACTGCCAGGGAACCATATGGCCAAGACAGGGAAACAACCTGATAGGTCAGTTAAGACAACCAATGGACTGCACCAGAAAGCAAAGGAAGGTGTGACCCAGACCTGAAAGGACCCAATTGAATCCAAGAAGAGGACTATATCACCTTTTAATGAAGAAAAAGGAGCAGGGTTTGGCATGGGAGGAGCAAGGGAGTGGTTATGTAAATCAAGGGACCTTAAAAGGTCTCGTCCCTCCCATTTTGGGTGTACCTGGACCCAGTCACAAGTCTGGTGCACCCATCATGATGATAATAAAGTTTTTTGTTTCACCTTATTTGGTCATCTCTGAAATTTTAATTAGAGATATTTCTCACATGGCTATATTACTGTCTTTTACTAGTATTAAGTGTTCACAATACTTAGGATGCTGGGGGAGTCCCTTGTTTGGGGGTTTTTGGGTTGTGGTCCTGGACCAGACAGAGCGGGAGCCTGGTTTTTAGCTGCCTCATTCTCTTTTCCTGAGAGGAAGTTTTTTCCCCACGGGACACCTCGCGGAGAACAACTGAGAGAGAGAGACCAACCCATCTCAGAGTTAGGTATTCTACTTTCAAGATTGCCTGTGGGAAAAAGGGACTCCTTCATTTCTGGTTGTGAGCACATGTGGTTGCGAGCAGTTTTTTGAACTGCTGGGACAGTCCTGCCTTTCCCCCTCCCCGGGTTGCAGTGAGTTTCTCCCCCCCGCCCTATCCCCACCTGGGTATTTGGGACTTTGTTTTGTTTCTTCTGAAAGGTTTTGTTTGCACCATTTGTTGTTTTGTTAATAAAAAGCTGTTTCTTTTTTCCCTTTTCCACACTTTCACCTGAAGTCTCCTAATTTCTAATTTGTAATCTTGTTAAACTAAGACATGTATAAACTTAGTTGAAACATCCTTTTTCAGCCTTGACAGATTCAGACTTTGTACCTAGAAAACTGCAGACAGAGATGTTACATAGATGTTGTGGTTTTAGCTAGCTCTTGTAACCCAGGCAAAGAATTTTCTCCCTTTCCCCTGGCCATCAAGTAAGTGCTTAACAACACAAAAGACCTAGCTCCATGGTTGATGGTCAAAAATTAGTGTTGGAGGAGACATGGCAGATAAGGAATTGCACGTTACTTTTTTCTCTTGTCTCCTGGGCAATGAAGGGGGAGGAGTTGGGGGGGCTACCGGGTGGCTGGAAGGAGGTTGAGAGGGGTGGCTGGGTGCGGTCTCAGCTCTCTGCTCTCAGCCAACCAGTAAGGAGCCTTGCCTGAATTTTTTCCCCGGATAAGAGTTATTGTTTTGTTTCCTGCCCTGGAGGTTTTTCTTTTTCTTTTGGTTTTTTTTTTCCCTTGCATCGTTTTCCCAGAGGACAGAGCCCCGCCAAGAGAGAGAAAGAGAAAGGACTGGGCAAAGTAGTTTTCTCGACAAACCGGAGTAAGTGAAATTGTCTGACCCCTTTTCCCCTCTCCCTCTTCCCTTTCCCAGTGTTTGGGAAGGGAAAGAAGGTTCTTTTTATTGGTTGGATTGGTTTTCTCCAGCATATCCACATGGTGGGCTCCGGACATTACAAGTTCTGCATCTCCAGTGACCCGACAGCACCCCCTGCTGACTGTGGTTGGAATTGCATCAAAGGGTGCAAAATTGAACTGTTTACTTTTCCTTTTGCCGGTTTATCGGTTTGTTTTTGAAGGGAGTATTTGTGGGTATAGGAGTGTTGTTTGGTTGTTTTACTTGGGGTTTTTTTTGTGTTTCTGTTAATACACACATACTTTTAATAAAGAGCTGTTATTTTTACTTTTCCATAATTTGTTCTTTTCCTTCAATCGGAGCCTTTTAATTTTTGATTTATAATTGCTTAGAAAGAGAAGTTTGGGTCTTTTCTCCTAACTCATCCTCAGCAAAACACCCTTGTTTCATTTAAACTGGGACAACAGATGTTGCAATATACTTAGTCCTACCACTTATAAACCAATTTACCAAGCTAACACAATTTATAAAACAAGTTCTGTATCATATGCATCAACAATTTGTTTAAATTGCTGGAGTATAGTACAGTCAATAGTCAATACTACAGTCAGATGCAAAATGATAAATAACAAAAGCCACTTACTGCTTTAACAATGAATCTTGTGATTATACTTTTCAGTAAAATACACAGAAAACTACTTCACTGAACACCTATGTAAACAAGAAACATGCATGTTGATTACCAGAGCTTCATTTCTGCATGTCTGACATGTCTTCACCTAAGTTTTTCTGAATCTGTCTTCTTACATTACTATGGGCACTGAAAGGAATGAGGCTGCACACACACACAGAAGTCGATGTCAAGATTTTTCCACCAATCTTTTTTTGTGTTCCCCTTTTATTCATATTCTCTCATAAACAGCACCTGGTGTTGTCTTTTAGTTAACTGGAATTCCCAGGATCATCATAAACAAGTGTTTTTGCTCAAAACATTACTAAGTCCTTGTCTGGGACTGTTTCCATAATGAGCTGGTGTTCCCTTTTTCTCTTGAAGGCTAATATCTATTTTATTGCTATGGTCATTTCTGCAATCATCCATGACTTGGTAGTCTTTCTGTAAGTGATTCCCTTTTAGCTATTCTTCATGTAAAATGTACTGTTCCTTATTTTTTTATTGACAAAGCAAGGTTTTGAAACGTCTCTCATCATCATTACTGTTCAGTTTAATGATTCACAACTCATCATGGCTAGGCTTCGCGAACGAAGATTTGAAAGGGCTCTACCCACGCTTGCTACAAGCGCGCTGATGGCTAAAAAGGCCAATGCGAGACAGACAAGTCCGGTTGCAGAAGGCACAGCAGAAAGACTCCCCAGGTAATACAGACGAGACGCGATTCTTTCTGCGTTGTCTTTTCTCCTCGAGAGTGATCCTGCGTGTGTTCTCAAAAGCAGCAGCAGCGTTATAGATGGTGTGTCTCCAGGCCTCCCGATTGGAGGCCAGGGTAGACCAATGGTGATGATCGATATGGCCAAGGCTGAGGGATTGTTTCAGGGAGTCCTTGAACCTTCTCTTTGGGGCTCCTCTCTTGCGGCAGCCAGTGGCAAGTTCCCCATAGAGCACGATCTTAGGGAGGCGGTAGTCCTGCATCCTGGAGACGTGCCCGGCCCAGCACAGCTGTGTTCTCAGCAGCATGGCCTCAATGCTCGTGACTGCTGCCTGTTCAAGGACAGACGTGTTGGTCACATAGTCAGTCCAGTGGATGTTTAGAGATTGTGCGGAGGCAGCGCTGATGGAAGCGTTCTAAGAGACGCAAGTGGTGCCGGTAAATGACCCATGATTCGGACCCATACAAAAGAGTAGACAGTACAACAGCTCTGTAAACGCTGATCTTTGTACTTTTCTTCAGGCGTTTGTTTTGCCACACTCTTTTATGGAGTTTACCGAAAGCTCTGTATGCCTTTGCTAACCTGTTATCTATTTCTGCATCAATCTTACCGTCTGAGGAGATGATGCTACCCAGGTAACAAAACTGCTGGACTGATTTGAGTTCTGTTTCACCAATGGTGATATGGGGATGATGGGAGACTTCCTGAGGTGCAGGCTGATATAAGACTTCTGTCTTCTTCAAGCTGACTTCCAGTCCAAACAGCTCAGCAGCCTCTGCAAAGCAGGATGTTAGACGCTGCAGAGCTACTTCTGTGTGGGCAACGAGGGCAGCATCATCAGCGTAAAGCAGCTCACGGATAAGATAATTTAAGGTCTTAGTGTGGGCCTTCAGTCGCCTTAGGTTGAACAGGCTCCCGTCCATACGATATTGAATGTAGACACCGTTTTCATCATCGAGGTCTGCCGTGGCCCTTTGGAGCATCATGCTGAAGAAGACTGTGAATAAAGTTGGTGCAAGAACGCAGCCTTGCTTCACACCATTGGCTATTGGAAACGGCTCAGAACGTGCGTCACCATGTCTCACTTGGCCGCGCTGGTCCTCATGAAGCGAGATGATCATTTTGAGGAACTTGGGAGGACATCCTAAACGTTCCAAAATCTGCCACAGACCTTTTCTGCTCACAGTGTCGAAAGCCTTGGTGAGATCAACAAAGGTAACATAGAGTCCTTTGTTCTGTTCCCTGCACTTCTCTTGCAGTTGTCTGAGAACAAATACCATGTCTGTGGTACCTCTGTTGGCTCGGAAACCACACTGGCTTTCAGGTAGAAGATCTTCTGCTATGGTGGGTATTAATCTGTTCAACAAAATTCTTGCAAGGATTTTACCAGCAATGGAGAGCAGAGTAATACCTCGGTAATTTGAGCAGTCTGATTTATCTCCTTTCCTCTTGTACAAGGTGACGATGACAGCGTCACGAAGGTCTGAAGGTAGTTCACCTCGTTCCCAGCAGCGCACCACAAATTCATGAAACTTAGCACAGAGTGCTTGGCCACCGTACTTCCAGATTTCAGGTGGGATTCAATCAACCCCAGCTGCCTTGCCAATTTTCACCTGCTGTATTGCTTTAAGAGTTTCTCCCATGGTGGGGGCGGTATCCAGTTCAGTTTTCACAGGTTGTTGTGAAATGAACTGCAATGCTGAGTCTTGAACTACACGGTTAGTACTGAAGAGGGTCTGAAAGTGTTCAGACCATCGATTCAAGATGGAAACTTTATCTGTGAGAAGCATTTGGCCATCTGCACTGAGTAATGGGCTTTGAACCTGGCGTGTAGGACCGTAGGCTGTTTTCAGAGCCTCATAGAATCCCCTGTAGTCACCTGTATCTGCACATAATTGGATTTTTTCCGCTAGATTGGTCCACCACTTGTTCTGGATGTCACGAAGTTTCTGTTGCAGCTTGCTGCGTACGAGTCGAAAGGCTGCTTTTCTTATATGACAAGATGGCTGAGCAAGGTGGGCTTGGTGAGCAGTTCTCTTCTTCCTCAACAATTCCTGGATCTCAAGATTGTTTTCATCAAACCAGTCCTTGTTTTTCTTGAAGGAGAACCCTAAGGATTCTTCAGAGGACTGCAGAATGCAACTTTTAATAAGTTGCCAAAGTGCTTCAGGAGAGGAGTCTGTGGAATGAACTTCGAGCCTGGATTGAAGATTTGCCTGGAATCTGTCCCTCACTGTAGCTGATTGAAGACTGTTAACTTGAAGTCTCCTTCTTGGAATGCTGCCCTTTTTAGGTTTGAACTTAAGGTGGAGGTTAAGTTTACAGTGCACGAGGCGATGATCTGTTTGACATTCTGCACTTGGCATCACGCGGGTGTGACGAACATCGCGGGTATCTCTCTGCCGGACCAGGATATAATCAATGAGGTGCCAGTGCTTGGACCTAGGATGCATCCAGGTTGTCTTCAGACTATCTTTCTGCTGAAAGATAGTGTTGGTGATGGTAAGCTGCTGCTCAGCACAAAACTCTAGCAGAAGGCGACCATTATCATTGCAGTTCCCAACACCATGCTTGCCTAGTACTCCTTTCCAGGCTTCAGAGTTCTTTCCTACTCTGGCGTTGAAATCACCAAGGATAATGATCTTATCATCTGCAGGAACCTTTTGGATAAGGTGGCGTAGGTCGTTGTAGAATTTATCTTTTTCAGCAGGGTCAGCTTGGAGGGTTGGGGCATATATACTAAAGAGAACAGCGTGTTGCTTGTTGTGTAGTGGGAGGCGTAGGGAGATGATACGATCAGAATGACCAGTTGGCAGATTTTCGAGTTTAGAGGCAATAGAGTTTTTAATCATGAAGCCAACTCCTGAGAGATGCCTTTCAGAACTGGGTTTACCTGACCAGTAGAGTGTATAACCGGCACCATGTTCTCTAAGGCTGCCTTCCTCATGAAGACGAACTTCACTGAGAGCAGCGATGTCGATGTTGAGTCGTGACAGTTCATGGGCAATTAGAGCGGAGCGACGCTCAGGACGGCCACTGTTTGCAGTATCGAGCATGGTTCTGATGTTCCAGCATGCGAGTGTTAATTTGAGTACACCTTTGGAGGCAGGTGTGCCTTTTGCTCTTAATCTTTATTTGACCGCAACAGAAGGTGCCTGTTGGCTGCGGCTAGCCAACCAGGTGAAGGATGGAGATGAGCTTTGGTTAGGCCACCTTTTCTAGGCCCCTCTCCGTGTGGAGTAAGCAGTGCTCTCCTTGAAAAAGGCTGCTTGGTCATTCAGGATGCTGCCGAGTGAGTCTGTCATCTCCAGGGTCAGACTCAGGCGACCAATGTCCTGAACCGCCTGCATGCAGGGTTAGGACTGCAGCTTCCAGTGCACCTTATCACCTGCCGTTTCGTCCCTCACCTGTCGCTGCAGGACTTTACAAGTGTGGGTATAACCCTAGAGCCTGCGCAGTGGATTTTTTAGGTGAGGCTCAGCTTGCGCAGAACTGATCCCACCCTTTACTCCTGAGGTTCATCTGCCAGGGCCTAGCAAGCTTGGACGGTGACAGTGAGGTCCTCAGGACGTAGGTTTGATTAGAGTATCCTTCTCTTGGATGGATGGCCTTACAGGGCTAAGCGAGCTCCATCTGCCCGGGTTTGAAATTAGAGTTGTCCTTCTCCTAGGATGACTGCCGGAAGGCTAGTGAGCTCATCCTGCCCACGGACACATTTGACCCTTCAGTTTTGACCTGTCTGGCATGGGAGACCCTACCGGAGGCATATGCCACCGCCAGCACAGCTCGCAACCTCATAAGGGCATACTGAAATAGCTTGGACAAGCCCTGCTCTCCCAACTTTTCCTTCACAGTTTCCTACAGTTTAACCCAGGGACACTTCCTTGCCCTGAGCACCCCTCAAGACACTAGGAGAAGAAAAAGGGGAGAGGGGGAAAAAAAACAAAAAAAACCAAAAAACAAAACAAAAAAAAACCACAAAACAAACAAACAAAAAAAACCACCAAACTAACAAACAACCAAAAACCCAAACAAAAACAAACAAACAAAAACCCCACAACAAACCCAAAACAACCACACAAATAAAACAAAACCAAACAAAGAGCAAAAACAAAACCAACAACAAGCACCAGCACAAAAACCCACAGAACAACAACAACAATAATAAAAGCACACCACATTCCTGGGCAGAAGCCACTAGAAGCCACTAGCAAGCCGAACCCATCATATCCCAACTCCCACTGCGACAACACCGGGCGATCCCGGCATACCCCCAGGCAATGGCAGGCACACGTGTAAGAAGTCCCCGCATACATCCTAGGTTAGGGCACCCTCCACATCCCCTGCCCAGCCAAAACCCCCCAGCCTCCAGAATAAACCCACTACCCACAACTAGGAATTAAAAAATTAAAGTAGTATTTTAAAATAATTCACTAATAAACATGAACCCCCCTGTTATTATTTGCTGAGATCTTAACAATCAAAGCCCCAGCTTTGTAATGACATAAAGGCAAGTAAGTCTTGAAGAAAAAAAAATTGTTCCAAACAACCAAAAAACAATTAAAAACTCAGGTAGCTTTCTCCTCTTAAAGTGCCTAAAACCTAGGGTGGTTCACAAAATGCAGTGACAACCCATGGCATGTCTGGATATGAAAATCTAAAGATCTATGGGACAGATAAAGTTACAGGAATTGACTACTTTAAGAGTTGTCATGGTTTAGGAATGGTATTCCCCAATTTAGTTCAACTGAAACCACTCCAAATCACATGCCGCTCCTTCACTTCTCCCTGCGGCAGTCTGGATGAAGGAGAATTGGAAGCACAAAAGGTAAAGATCACAAGGTGAGATAGAACAATTTACTGGAAACAGCAATGAGATCATAGAATCATAGAATTAACTGGGTTGGAAGAGACCTCTGAGATCATCAAGTCCAACCCTTGATCCAACCCCACTGTGATCATGGTACTCAGTGACACATACAACCTCATCTTAAAAACCTCCAGGGATGGTGAATCCACCACCTCTCTGGGCAGGTCATTCCAATGCCTGATCACTCTCTCTGGAAAGAACTTCTAATATCCAACCTAAACCTCCCCTGGCAGAACTTAAGTCCATATCCTCTTGTCCCGCTGCTGATTGCCTGGGAGAAGAGATCGACCCCCACCTGGCTACAACCTCCTCTCAGATAGTTGTAGAGAGTGATGAGGTCACCCCTGAGCCTTCTCCAGACTAAACAACCCTAGTTCCCTCAGCCTCTCCTCATAGGACTTGTGCTCAAGTCCCTTCACCAGTCTCGTTGCTCTTCTCTGGACCTGTTCCAGCACCTAAATGTCTTTCCTGATCTGAGGGACCCAGAACTGAACACAATACTCAAGGGGTGGTCTCACCAGTGCTGAGTATAGGGGAAGGATCACTTCCCTGCTCCTGCTGGCCACACTGTTCTTGATGCAGGCCAGGATGCCATTGGCCTTCTTGGTCACCTGGGCACACTGCTGGCTCATGTTCAGCTTCCTGTCAATCAGCACCCCCAGATCCCTTTCCACCTGGCTACTCTCCAGCCACTCTGTCCCCAGCCTGTAGCACTGAATGAGCTTGTTGTGGTCAAAGTGCAGGATCCGGCACTTGGCCTTGTTGAACTTCATCTCATTGGAATCAGCCCAACTCTCCATACTGTCCAGGTCCCTCTGCAGAGCCCTCCTGCCTTCCAGCAGGTCGACACTCCCTCCCAACTTGGTGTCATCTGCAAATTTGCTAATGATGGACTCAATCCCCTCATCTAAATAATTAATAAAGATGTTAAACAGGACTAGACCCAGCACTGATCCCTGGGGGACAGCACTGGTGACCGGTCACCAACTGGATGCAACCCTGTTCACCACTACTCCCTGGACCCGACCCTCCAGTCAGTTCTTAACCCAGCAGAGAGTGCCCCTGTCCAAGCCATGAGTTGCCAGCTTTTTCAGGAGTATATTATGGGAGACAGTGTCAAAGGCTTTGCTGAAGTCCAGATAGACCACATCCACAGCCTTCCCCTCATCCACCAGGTGGGTCACCTGATCATAAAAGGAGATCAGGTTGGTCAAACAGGACCTGTCCCTCCTAAACCCGTTCTGGCTGGCTCTGATCCCTTGTCCATCCTATAGGTGCCATGTGATTGCACTCAGGATGATCTGCTCCATAACCTTGCAAGGCACTGAGGTCAGGCTGACAGGCCTGTAGTTTCCCGGGTCCTTCTTGCAGCCCTTTTTGTAGTTTGGCGTGACATTGACCAACTTCCAATCGTCTGGGACCTCCCCAGAGAGCCAGGACTGTTGGTAAATGATGGAGAGTGGCTTGGCAAGCTCTTCTGCCAGTTCCCTCATTACCCTAGGATGGATCCCATTTGGTCTCATGGACTTGTGTGGATTGATGCCA
>NW_026087843.1:0-28794 GCF_022539395.1 Myiozetetes cayanensis | reverse complement strand
TGAATGAAGCTTGAGAGCCCTGAGCACGAGCCACCTGCATTTTTATCCAATGAGCCGGGACGTCTCCCTGGGCCAGTGTGGCAGCACCGCCCAGCCAGAGGCCCTCGGTCCCTGCCCCGTTCTGTGAGTGCCCCCTTCAGCCATGCGGGAGAACGTGGGGATTCCCTCGCACTTGCGCTGTTTCACTCAAGGGCTCTGATCTATTTGGGTCTGGGGGCTTTACTTCATCCTCTCTCTCCAGTTTCTCCTTCAAATGTCCTCTACAGACAACCAGCCAATCACAGAACACCAATTAAAACAGTTTATACAAGAAGATCTCTCTCCAAGGATGAAGCTCCCGTTTATCAGTGAACTTGGCAGGCAAAGAGCAAAACTTTTGCAGGTGGTTGGGTCAAACACAGACCAAAAAATACCAACAATCCCTGATACACCTGCCCTGATTTCTGTGTTGAAGATGCTTCTTCAGCCCTTCTCTGGAGCTGCAGGAGCAGTGCCTGTGTGCAGAGCTGGAGGGAAGAGACTCCCAGCACAGCAGCACAGCCAGGGACAAGGGCACTTGTTCTTTCCACATCTCGGCTTTGGGAAAGGATGGGGAAGGTTGGGAAAGGTGTTAACAGGGTGGTTTTGCCTGAGGTGTTAAACATGGGAGCGGGTCTATCTTCACAATTCCCAAGAGAAGAGATGGCAGAAAGCTGCCCTGCAGGTTGTATTTGAAGGAAGAGGAAAAGAGACCGAGGGAAGGGGTTTCTTTCCTGGAGGGCAGGGCTGTCGTTCGCTTGCAGGAGCCCCATGCTGGAATTGTCAGTCCGACTGCCAAATTTGAACCTGGACAAAGATTCCTGCCAGACAAAAGGTGCCAGGACAGAAAGCTCTTGCTGCCCATGGAGTGCCCAGGGTGGCCCACCAACTGCACCTGAAACCCAAAGGTTACAGGCTTTCTTTCCTGGGGAAAGGCCCGAGACATCACAAAGAGTCCCATGGCAGATGGGTGGGGCTGCACTGTGGGGGTGTGGGGCGTTGGTTCTTTGGTTTCCAGGGGCTATTCCAGAATGGAGAGGATGGGCTGGGACATCCTAAAGGGGCACATGGGTGGGGCTGCATTCTGACCTGGTGGGGTGTTGGTTCTTTGGTTGCCAAGGGCTATTTTGGAACAGAGAGGGTAGGCTGTGACATCACAAAAGGGCCTCAAGCACCTGGGTTGGTTTAGTGGGTTGACCCTGGCTGGATTTCAAACACCTACTAAAAGCTGCTACCTCCCCTCCCTCTGCAACTCCACAGAGGAGAGAAACAAAACAGCTGAGGATTCCTGAGTAGAGATAATGGTCAGGAGGAAGTCACTTCCTAACGAGCAAAACAGACTCAAAGTAGGGATAGTACTTAAATGTATTACTGATAGGATAAAAGCCAAAGAATGAGAAATAAAACAGTCTTAAAAACACCTTGCCTTCAGCCCTCCTTCCTTCTCAGCTCTCCCTCCTCCCCTCCAGCGGTGCAGGGGGACGGCAATGGGGGTTACAGTCAGTTGTTGTTTCTGTCACTGCTCAGGGAGAGGAGTTGGATCCTTCCCTGCTCCCGTGGGGTCCCTCCCACGGGAGACAGTCCTGGATGGATCTCTCCAGTGAGTCCATCCCTCGGGCAGCAGCTCTTCCCACCCTGCTGTCCCGTGGGTCCCTCCTCCATGGGCTCAGTCCTTCAGGGATGAGCTGACCTGGCGTGGGTCCCCACAGGGCCACGAGTCCTGCCCAGGAAAAACCTGCTCCAGCCTGGGCTTCCCTCTGCACGGGTTGCAGGTCCCTGCCAGGACCTGCTCCATCCTGGGCCTGCCCCGGGGTCACAGCCTCCTTCCTGCATCCCTCTGCTCCAGCGTGGGAGCCTCCAGGGGCTGCAGGGGGGTCTCTGCACCCTGATGCTCCCCCAGGGGCTGCAGGGCCTCAGCTCTGAGTCCTTCCCCTATGCCTATGGGGTCCCTCCTGCCCCCCCTTCTGCACTGCCCTTGGTGTCTCTGTTGTTATCGCATGTTCTCACACTGCTCTTCCCAGGCTGGAATTTTTTCTGTGCAACTCTCCTCTCTTCTGAAATATTTTATCACACAGATGTTCCTGTCACTTCTAAGTGGCTCAGCCTTGGCCAGTGGCAGGAACTCTGTCCTGGAGCAGCTGGCATTGGCTCCACAGGACAGGGGAAGCTTCTGGCAGATTCTAACAGAAGCCACCCCTGCAGGCTCCCTGCTACCAAAACCCAGACACAGAAACCCACTGTCTTGTGCAGCTCTTTCTCCAAGCCAAGCAGGTGGGAGTTGGTGCCAAGGAGCTGAAATCTGCAGGTCCAGCCTTTAGTGGAGGAAGCTCAGATTTGGCCAAGGCTGCTTTGAGTCTCAGGGGTTGGATGAGTCAATGGTGGGGTGGGGATAGGGATAATGTCTGATGGATTCTCAGACACAAAGTGTCTTGATTTTTGTATCTATTCAGACTGAATTAGGAGGTGTTTGGGATAAATATTGACTGGGGATTGCTGATATCAATTTAAAAACAGGAAAAAGTAAACAGGACACAAAAAGACATCTTTATTCATGGTTTTATTAATACAATATATTCACTTGGAATGCACTTCAGAGATCTGAATAATTAACCACAGAAGAATTGAAGACTTAGAGGAAATTATTCCCAGGGACCTGTCTGGTTAAGATGCCATCACTGAGAAGAGAGTGTGGAGGAATGAGCAGACAAGGACACCATCCCTGGGGCTGGGGAAACAGGAACTCAGAGTCACTGGTTCCAGGTGGCAAATGGACTGTGGGATGTTTGTGTGAGAGCCCATAATGGGTGTGCTGCTTTCAGGGGAGTCCAGTTAAATTTCTTCCCCGTGGCCAGTGCAGGGCTGTGTTTTGGATTTGTGCTGAACACAGGGTTGATAATCACAGAGTCACAGAATGTGCTGAGTTGGAAGGGACCCCAAGGATCATCCAGTCCAACACTTAGCCCTGCACAGGACCATCCCCAAGGGACCCACCATGAGCCTGAGAGGATCATCCAAACAATTCTTGAGCTCTGTCAGTCTTGGTGCTGTGCCCACTGCCCTGAGGAGCCTGTTCAGTGCCCAACCACCCTCTGGGGGAAGAACCTTTTTCCAAGATCCAGCCTAACCCTGCCCTGACACAACTCCAGGCCATTCCCTCAGTCCTGTCCCTGGTCCCCCAGAGCAGAGCTCAGGGCCTGCCCTCCTCTGCCCCTGCCCAGGAAGTTGTGACTGCAGTGAGGTCTCCCTCAGTCTCTTCTTCTCCAGCTGAACACACCAAGTGCGCTCAGTGTCCTCACACGCCTTCCACTCCAGGCCCTTCCTCATCCTCGTGGCCTCCTTTGAACACTCTCCAATGGCTCAATCTCTCCCTTCCATTGTGTCCCCCCAAACTGCCCCAATCTTGCAGGTGAGGCCGCCCCAGGGCAGAGCAGAGCGGGACAATCCCTCCCTGATGCCCCCAGCACAGGCTTGGCCCTCCTGGCTGCCAGGGCACTGCTGACTCAGGGCCAACTGGCACCCACCAGCACCCCCAGGGCCCTTTCCCGGCACTGCTTCCCAGCCTCTCATTCCCAGTGTGTCCATCCAGCCAGGGTTGCCCCATCCCAGGGCACAATCTGGCCCTTCCCCTGGGGAACTTCCCATGGTTGGTGATTCCCAGCCCTGGGATCTGTCCAGGTCTCTCTGCAGGGCCTTCCTGCCTTGCAGGGGCTCAGCAGCTCCTCCCAGTTTTGGGTCACCTGCAAACTTGCTCAGTGTCCCTTCCAGTGCTGAGTCCAAGTCATTGATGGAGATGTTGGAGAGCACAGGGCCCAAGATGGAGCCCTGTGAAACCCCAGCAGTGACAGGTCACAGTCTGATGTCACCCCTGTCACTGTTACAGGGTCCCTTTGGTTCCATGAGCCCCACATGTCATAATAGCCCTTTGATTCCATGAGATTCCACAGTGTCCCTGGGTTCCTTTGGCTCCAGGAGGCCCTGCAGTGTCACAATGGCCTTTAGGTTCCAGGAGGCCCGCAGTGTCACAGGGTTCCCTGGTTCCATGATATTCCCAGTGTCCCAATGGAGCCTTGATTCCATAAGTTCTGCAGTGTCCCAGGTTTACTTTTCTACCATGAAAAACCCTCCTGAAACCATGACATTATCACCCTCTGTATTCTATTCCCTTTTTCAATCACACAGTGTCCGAGGGATCCTTTGGTTCCTTGAGGCCCTGCAGTGTCCCAGCAGCCCCTTGATTCCTTTGTGCCACTGGAGACACCCCATAATCCTGCCCTGCCTTGTCCAGGGCTACTGAGCCTTCTGAAAGGTTGGAAAGGGCTTCAGCAGCAGTGATCCCCATCCTGCTGGCTCTGCTTCCCAGCCTGACCAGCATGGCCAGTGCAGGCTCAGCCCAGGGTGCCACAGCCCCTCCCTCTGCCAGAGCCCCTCCAGCTCAGGGCCCTGCAGGGATCCCAGGCTGGGATCTGCAAGTGGCCAAGAAAGAGGGTTCTCTGTGCCATGGATTCCTCTGTGCAGGCACAGAAATGCTGCCTTGCTCTTCTCCAGGCACATCCCTTTTCCAGGGCAGTGTGTCCAGGCTGCCTTGGCCAGTTGCAGATGTTACAAGTTACTGTGTTAAATTGGAAATGTTAAGTTAAAAAACAGTTAAATAAAAAGTTTCAGGATGGCACTGTTCTGTATCTTGTTGTAATAAAATGGGGGGAGATGCAGCGTTTGGGGTTTTAGGAGTACCAGCAGAGCATTCTGGGAAACAAATTCTGCAGGACTCCGGTGCACACGAGCAGTGAAGAACCTTGGCAGGATTGGTTGAGAGGGTTACCTGTTGGGACGTGTTACAATTCAAAACTGCTACCTAAGCCTTTGTTCTCTCTCAGTAAAGCATTCTGTTACACACCATATTGGTGTGTCTTGGTCAATGCAGACTACTTATTTATTATATTATTAATATTACAACAGTTCTTTCCACATCTCGGCTTTGGGAAAGGCTGGGGAAGGTCGGGAAAGGTGTTAACAGGGTGGTTTTACCTGAGGTGTTAAACATGGGAGCGGGTCTATCGTCACAATTCCCAAGAGAAGAGATGGCAGAAAGCTGCCCTGCAGGTTGTATTTGAAGGAATAGGAAAAGAGACCGAGGGTAAGGGGTTTCTTTCCTGGAGGGCAGGGCTGTCGTTCGCTTGCAGGAGCCCCGTGCTGAAATTGTCAGTCCGACTGCCAAATTTGAATGTGCTCAAAGATTCGTGCCAGACAAAAGGTGGCAGGACAGAAAGTTCTTGCTGCCATGGAGTGCCCACGGTGTCCTACCAACTGCACCTGCAACCCAAAGGTTACAGGCCTTCTTTCCTGAGGAGAAACCATGATATCACAAAGGGGCCATGGCAGATGGGTGGGGCTGCCCTGTGACATTCTGTGACATTGGTTCTTTGGTTTCCAGGGGCTATTCCAGAATGGAGAGGACAGGTGTGACATCAGAAGGGCCCATGGCACATGGGTTGGGCACTCTGGGGTGTGAGGCATTGGTTTTTGTTGCCAGGGCCATTCTGGAATGAGAGGTAGGCCGTGACATCACAAAGGCCCATGCACACGGTGGGGTTTCACTTTGGGGGTGTAGGGTGTTGGTTCTTTGGTTGCCAAGGGCTATTCTGGAATGGAGAGGATGGGCTGTGACATCACAAAAGGGCCTCAAGCACATGGGTTGGTGTAGTGGGCTGACCCTGGCTGCATTTCAAACATCCACTAAAAGCCACTACCTCCCCTTCCCTCTGCAACTCCACAGAGGAGAGAAAGAAACCAGCTGAGGATTCCTGAGTAGAGATAAGGATCAGGAGAAAGTTGCTCACTAATGGGCAAAACAGACTCAAAGTATAGATAGTACTTAAATTTACTACTAACAGGATAAAAGCCAAAGAGTGAGAAAAACAACAGTCTTAAAAACACCTTCACCTCACCACTCCTTTCTTCTCAGTTCTCCCTCCTCCCCCCAGCAGTGCAGTGAGATGGGGAAGGGGGTTGCAGTCAGGTGTTGTTTGAGTCCATCCCTCAGGTAGCAGCTCTTCCCATTCTGCTGTCCTGTGGGTTACTCTTTCCTGGGGTGCAGGGGGTCTCTGCACCCCGATGCTCCTCCATGGTCTGCAGGGGGACACCTGCGTTACTTTGGTCTCCACCAGGGGCTACAGGGGGACCACAGCTCTGAGTCCTTCCCTATTCCCATGGGGGTCCCTCCCAAGGGAGACAGTCCTGGATGGACATCTCCAACATGAGTCCATCCCTCGGGCAGCAGCTCTTCCCACCCTGCTGTCCCGTGGGTCCCTCCTCCATGGGGTCAGTCCTTCAGGGATGAGCTGACCCGGCGTGGGTCCCCACAGGGCCACGAGTCCTGCCCGGAAAAACCTGCTCCAGCCTGGGCTTCCCTCTGCACGGGCTGCAGGTCCCTGCCAGGACCTGCTCCATCCTGGGCCTGCCACAGGGTCACAGCCTCCTTCCTGCATCCACCTGCTCCAGCGTGGGCTCCTCCATGGGCTGCAGGGGGTCTCTGCACCCCGATGCTCCCCCATGGGCTGCAGGACCCTCAGCTCTGAGTCCTTTCCCTGCTCCTGTGGGGTCCCTCCTGCCCCTCCTTCTGCACTCACCTTGGTGTCTGTGTTGTTATCCCATGTTCTCACTCTGCTCTTCCCAGGCTGGAATTTTTTCTGTGCAACTTTCCTCTCCTGAAATATGTTATCCCACAGGTGTTACTGTCACTCCTAAATGGCTCAGCCTTTGCCAGTGGTAGGAACTCCATCCTGGAGCAGCTGGTATTGGCTCCATGGCACAGGGGAAGCTTCTGGCAGATTCTAACAGAAGCCACCCCTGTAGCTCCCCTGCTACCAAAACCCAGCCACAGAAACCCCCTGTCTTGTGCAGCTCTTTCTACCAGCCAAGCAGGTGGGAGTTGGTGCCAAGGAGCTGAAACCTGCAGGTCCAGCCTTTAGTGGAGGAAGCTCAGATTTGGCCAAGGCTGCTTTGAGTCCCAGGGTTTGGATGAGGGAATGGTGGGGTGGGAATGGGGATAAAGTCTGATGGATTGTCAGACATAAGAGGTCTTTATTCTTGTATCAATTCAGAATGAATTAGGAAGGGCTTGGGATCAATATTGACTGGGGATTGCTGACATCAATGTAAAAACAGGAAAAAAGAAAACAGGACACAGAAAAAGACATACTTTATTTTTGTTTCTATTAATACAATATATTCACTTGGAATGCACTTCTGAGAACTGAATAATTAACCACAAATGAATTGAAGACTTAAAAGTAAATTAATCTCAGTGGCTTTTCTGGTTAAGATGCCATCACTGAGAAGAGAGTGTGGAGGAACGAGCAGCCAAGGAGACCGTCCCTGGGGTTGGGGAAGCAGGAACTCAGAGTCACTGGTTCCAGGTGGCAAATGAACTGTGGAGTGTGGCTGTGAAATCTGTCTAATAAACCACAAAGGAATGGAAGAGTTAAAAATAAATTATTCCCAGAGTTTTGTGTCCTTAGGATGTTTTGAGTATCAATGAGCCCTTTGGCACTGAATTCCTAAACTGAAGATCTGAAGAGTGAACAAGCCTCTAGAGAAGTAAAATCCCCAGGAAACCTCCAAGTTCCTGAGGATGTCAGCAAGCCCCACTGAGGTCATCAATGAAAAGACACTGTGGAGGGAATGAGCAGACAAGTACACCATCCCTGGGGCTGGGAAAGCAGGAACTCAGAGTCACTGGTTCCAGATGGCAAATGGACTGTGGGATGTTTGTGTGAGAGCCCATAATGGGTGTGCTGCTTTCAGGGGGAGTGCAGTTAAATTTCTTCCCCGTGGCCAGTGCAGGGCTGTGTTTTGGATTTGTGCTGAACACAGGGTTGATAATCACAGAGTCACAGAATAGACTGAGTTGGAAGGGACCCCCAAGCATCATCCAGTCCAATCCTTAGTCCTGCACAGGACCATCCCCAAGGCTCACACTATGAGCCTGAGAGGATCATCCAAACACTCCTTGAGCTCTGTCAGCCTTGGAGCTGTGCCCACTGCCCTGGGGAGTCTGTTCAATGCCCAACCACACTCTGGGGCAAGAGCCTTTTTCCAAGATCCAGCCTAACCCTGCCCTGACACAACTCCAGGCCATTCCCTCAGTCCTGTCCCTGGTCCCCACAGAGCAGAGCTCAGGGCCTGCCCCTCCTCTGCCCCTGCCCAGGAAGTTGTGACTGCAGTGAGGTCTCCCTCAGTCTCCTCTTCTCCAGATGAACACACCAAGTGCCCTCAGTGTCCTCACACGCCTTCAACTCCAGGCCCTTCCCATCCTCATTGCCCTCCTTTGGACACTCTCCAATGGCTCAATCTCTCCCTTCCATTGTGTCCCCCAAACTGCCCCAATCTTGCAGGTGAGGCCGCCCCAGGGCAGAGCAGAGCGGGACAATCCCTCCCTGATGCCCCCAGCACAGGCTTGGCCCTCCTGGCTGCCAGGGCACTGCTGACTCAGGGCCAACTGGCACCCACCAGCACCCCCAGGGCCCTTTCCCGGCACTGCTTCCCAGCCTCTCATTCCCAGTGTGTCCGTCCAGCCGGGGTTGCCCCATCCCAGGGCAGGATCCGGCCCTTCCCCCTGTTGAACTTCCCATGGTTGGTGATTCCCAGCCCTGGGATCTGTCCAGGTCTCTCTGCAGGGCCTTCCTGCCTTGCAGGGGCTCAGCAGCTCCTCCCAGTTTTGGGTCACCTGCAAACTTGCTCAGTGTCCCTTCCAGTGCTGTGTCCAAGTCATTGATGGAGATGTTGGAGAGCACAGGGCCCAAGATGGAGCCCTGTGAAACCCCAGCAGTGACAGGTCACAGTCTGATGTCACCCCTGTCACTGTTACAGGGTCCCTTTGGTTCCATGAGCCCCACATGTCATAATAGCCCCTTTGATTCCATGAGATTCCACAGTGTCCCTGGGTTCCTTTGGCTCCATGAGGCCCTGCAGTGTCACAATGGCCTTTAGGTTCCAGGAGGCCCCGAGTGTCACAGGGTTCCCTGGTTCCATGATATTCCCAGTGTCCCAATGGAGCCTTGATTCCATAAGTTCTGCAGTGTCCCAGGTTTACTTTTCTACCATGAAAAAACCTCCTGAAACCATGACATTATCCCCCTCTGTATTCTATTCCCTTTTTCATCACACAGTGTCTCAGGGATCCTTTGGTTCCATGAGGCCCTGCAGTGTCCCAGCAGCCTCTGGATTCCTTTGTGCCACTGGAGACACCCCATAATCCTGCCCTGCATTGTCCATGGCTACTGAGCCTTCTGAAAAGTTGGGAAGGGGTTCAGCAGCAGTGATCCCCATCCTGCTGGCTCTGCTTCCCAGCCTGACCAGCATGGCCAGTGCAGGCTCAGCCCAGGGTGCCACAGCCCCTCCTCTGCAGAGCAGCCCCTCCAGCTCAGGGCCCTGCAGGGATCCCAGGCTGGGATCTGCAACTGCCCAAGGCAGCCTGGACACACTGCCCTGGGCAAAGGGATGTGCCTGCAGAAGAGCAAGGCAGCATTTCTGTGCCTGCACAGAGGAATCCATGGCACAGAGAAAGCTCTTTCTGCAGCCCCCCTGGGGACAGGCTGCTCTGTCCCTGGGCCAGGACTCTGTGCTGGGCTGGGCAGAGGGGCTGGCACTGAGGGGCACAGTCAGGCTGTGCTGGGCATCTCCTGCAGATGACACCAGGGCTGCTGCAGTTCCCTGAGATCCATTTGCTGCTGCCATGCTGAGTGTCCACCCCTGAGCTGATGGGGATGCTGAGACTCCTCTCTGTGCCCCAGGAGCTGCTGTGCCCTTCATGGGGGCTGGGGCTGTTGGAGGAGTGCCCAGAGCTCTGCAGCTCCCTGTGGTGGGCACTGCTGTGGGGCCAGAGCAGACTGGGCTGCTCCACCAGTTACCTCTAGAATGAAATAACTTTTAATTTTCTCCTGAACTATCATAGGAATAGTCAGAAACACACACTGTGAAAACATTCCTTGTGGACCATTACCCTCTTTGTAACCTCAAGACCCATCACTTCTCAAAAGTGCTGCCCCTCACACTGGAAAGAATCCACTGTTCACATTCCAATCCAGAAAAAGCCCAAACCCAGAACTCCAGACTCTTATTTGTCCTCTAATGTCCACCCCAATCCCAAATCTCTATTACCAGTATGAAAAGCCAAGCTTTAATCCTGACCGAGCCCAAAACCCTCTTCCCCTAATCATGAACCAGACCCTGTCAGCAGAACAACAAACCTCCCAAAGTTCTGCCCAACCCCCACCCTGAGCTCTAAAGCCCAAAGCCCTTACCATGAAGCACCCCCACAGCCCTTGGGAGCAGGGCAAGGACCTGCAGGGCCCAGAGCAGCCCCAAGGGGTTGGCAGAGCAATGGGAGGTGACCTGGATCTGCTCAGCTCTGCAGGGACCCCCAGCAGAAGGGCCTGGGCTCTCTCAGGGATGTCCTGGGGCACAGGGGCTCAGCATCCAAGCCAAGAAGGCCAAGTGCACATGGCAGCAGCCAGAGCTGGGGGACAGCAGAGCCATCAGGGAGGGCCCAGAAATGCTGCTGGGAGGGGGGTGGGAAAGCAGGAGGGGTGTGTGCAGCCTGCAAGGCCAGAGGAGCAGCAGGGCCAGGGGAGCACAGCCTGCAGCAGAGATGGCCAAGGGCTCTGGCAGGGCTGCAAGGCCCAAAGGCACCCAGGCCTTTGTGCCCTTGGCTCTGGCAGCTGCCTCTGCCCCTCAGGCCACCACAAGCAACTTTCCTGGCAGCTTCTGCCCTTGGCTTCAGCCTCACCCCTCCCTGAGCAGCCTGACAGGGCTTGCACAGTTTTGGGCCTTTGTTGTTGCTCCCCCTCCCATCCCCCTGCCCCCCAAAGAGCCCTGAGCCCCCCAGCAGGGAGAGGATCTGCTGGGCAAGGGCCTGGGGCTCAGCCTTGGCCTTTGTGCTCCCCAAAACCAAGGCAGGCTTTGCTCAGCATTGCAGGGCCCTGCCCAGAGCCTTTGTCTGCCTGCACTCCTGGCCTGCAAGGATCTGCTCGAAGGAGTCCCTGGAGAGGCTTTGTCAGTGCCTGCCCTCAGTGGGGCCCAGCAATGCTTCAAGGGACTGGGGTCTGGCTTCCTACTTGCTGAGCAGCTTCTTCAATTTTCTCTTAGTAGCTTGAGGATGATGGACTTGTCTCTAAAGACACTGTGGGGCTCATTAAAATACAGAAAAACAAATTCATTTCCTTCCTTTAATTGTCTTCATGTTTTCAATTCTTCAACAACTAATTGGAGTTGTTTTGTTGTTTAGCTAAGGAGAAAAATTTCAAAGAGTAACTTGCAAAAAATAGCTATTTTTTTATGAAAGGGAATGATTTACACAGAGCCTTGGGATGCAAGAGGGTCAGGGTGCAATGGGTTTGGATCCAAAGATAAGGTGGCAGAAGAGATTAGTAGCACTTAATCACTGACCATCTTAACAGTTATCAAGGGATTCAATATAATTTGTTACAATTGAACAGTGACAGAATTATAAATTCACAGTAACAACACTCACACCAGAGTCAATTCACACTGATATCTCAGACCTTTTTGGTTTTTTTAACTTTTTTATATTTTAGAACTAGTTGTGTAGTGAATATATTTTAATGTAGCTGTGTTATATCCCTTACCCTTAACATAGTATTTCTACACACCCAACCCCACTACCCCATTCCATATCAATCCCTCTATCCTCTATACTTCTGACCTGGACCAGAAGATATCACGCAGACACAGTGACCTTCAAGGCAGAACTTTTTAGGAACTCCCAGGATTGTGTTAGCTGCGAAGAAGATGAAGATGAGGAAGAAGGGGTCCCAAAGACTCCAAACCCAATTTCTGAAGGGGTGTGTCAGGTGGCAGAATGGGGCAGAACGAGGGCTGCATAAACCTGGGATTGGATGAACCTTATTATAAAATCATAGAACCCCTGTCTGGGGGGGCACACATGGTATGTATTCCTCTAGACCTAACAACTCATTAAAGGACCAGGTCTCTTTATCTTATCTGCTACCTAAATTGGCCTGGAGTCTTTTTCTCCATGGTCTCTTAAGGCAACAACACCCACACCCAGGCAGAGATGTGTGGACACATCAAGATCTGGGTGTGTAAAGGTCCCTCTCCAAAATTCTCCTGGTTGTCAGTCTAACACTTTCACACATCCCTTTGTGTTTCCCAACAGAAAAGGTTCCAGGAGGCCCTGCAGTGTCCAAATGGCCCCTTTATTCCATGTTTCCCCAGTGTCCCAATGGCCCCTGGACTCCCCATGGCCCTGCAGTGTCCCCACAGAGCCTTTGATTCCAGGAGATTGCACAGGACGAGCCCTGGGAGGTCCCCATGGAGTCCCCGGGACAGCAAAGTGACCTCCCGGCTCTGGAGGAGCCCTGAGAACTTCCCCAGGGGGAAGGGCCGGATCCTGCCCTGGGATGGGGCAACCCCGGCTGGACGGACACACTGGGAATGAGAGGCTGGGAAGCAGTGCCGGGAAAGGGCCCTGGGGGTGCTGGTGGGTGCCAGTTGGCCCTGAGTCAGCAGTGCCCTGGCAGCCAGGAGGGCCAAGCCTGTGCTGGGGGCATCAGGGAGGGGATTGTCCCACTCTGCTCTGCCCTGGGGTGGCCTCACCTGCAAGATTGGGGCAGTTTGGGGGACACAATGGAAGGGAGAGATTGAGCCATTGGAGAGTGTCCAAAGGAGGGCACATGAGGATGGGGAAGGGCCTGGAAGTGGAAGGCGTGTGAGGACACTGAGGGCACTTGGTGTGTTCAGCTGGAGAAGAGGAGACTGAGGGGAGACCTCACTGCAGTCACAACTTCCTGGGGAGGGGCAGAGGAGGGGCAGCCCTGAGCTCTGCTCTGGGGGGACCAGGAACAGGACTGAGGGAATGGCCTGGAGTTGTGTCAGGGCAGGGTTAGGATGGATCTCAGAAAAAGGTTCTTTCTCCAAGAGGGTGGTTGGGCACTGAACAGGCTCCCCAGGGAAGTGGGCACACCACCAAGGCTGACAGAAGTCAAGAAGGGTTTGGATGATCCTCTCAGGCTCATGGTGTGAGCCCTTGGGCGATGGTCCTGTGCAGGGCTAAGGGTTGGACTGGATGATCTTTGGGGGTCCCTTCCAACTCAGTCTATTCTGTGACTCTGTGATTATCAACCCTGTGTTCAGCACAACTCCAAAACACAGCCCTGCACTGGCCACAGGGAAGAAACTTAACTGGACTCCCCCTGAAACCAGCACACCCATTATGGGCTCTCACACAAACATCCCACAGTCCATTTGCCACCTGGAACCAGTGACTCTGAGTTCCTGCTTCCCCAGCCCCAGGGATGGTGTCCCTGTATGCTCATTCCTCCACACTCTCTTCTCAGTGATGGCATCTTAACCAGACAAGCCCTGGGAATAATTTCTATCTAAGTCTTCAATTCTTCTGTGGTTAATTAGACAGATCTCAGAAGGGCGTTCCAAGTGAATATATTGTATTAATAAAACGACAATAAAAGATGTCTTTTTGTAACCTGCTTACTTTTTACCTGTTTTTACATTGATATCAGCAATCCTCAGTCCATATTGATCCCAAGCACTTCCTATTTCAGTCTGAATAGATACAAAAATCAAGACCTTTTATGTCTGACACCCCACCATTCCCTCATCCAAGCCCTGGGACTCAAAGCAGACTTGGGCAAACCTGAGCTTCCTCCACTAAAGGCTGAGCCTGCAGGTTTCAGCTCCTTGGCACCAACTCCCACCTGCTTGGCTTGGAGAAAGAGCTGCGCAAGACAGAGGGTTTCTCTGGGTGGGTTTTGGTAGCGGGGGGGCTACAGTGGTGGCTTCTGTTGGAATCTGCCAGAAGCTTCCCCTGTCCCATGGAGCCAATGCCAGCTGCTCCAGGAGGGAGTTCCTGCCACTGGCCAAGGCTGAGCCACTTAGGAGTGACAGGAACACCTGTGGGATAACATATTTCAGAAGAGAGGAGTGTTGCAGAGAAAAAAATTCAGCCTGAGAAGAGCAGAGTGAGAACATGGCATAACAACACAGACACCAAGGTCAGTGTGGAAGGAGGGGCAGGAGGGACCCCACAGGAGCAGGGGAAGGACTCAGAGCTGAGGCCCCTGCAGCCCATGAGGGAGCATCGGGGTGCAGAGACCCCCCTGCAGGCCCTGGAGGATCCCACGCTGGAGCAGAGGGATGCAGGAAGGAGGCTGTGACCCCGGGGCAGGCCTAGGATGGAGCAGGTCCTGGCAGGGACCTGCAGCCCCTGCAGAGGGAAGCCCAGGCTGGAGCAGGTTTTTCCCGGGCAGGACTCGTGGCCCCTGTGGGGGACCCACGCCAGGTCAGCTCATCCCTGAAGGACTGACCCCATGGAGGAGGGACCCACAGGACAGCAGGCTGGGAAGAGCTGCTGCCCGTGGGATGGACTCACTGGTGAGGTCCATCCAGGACTGTCTCCCGTGGGAGGGACCCCAGGGGAGCAGGGAAGGATCCAACTCCTCTGCCTGAGCAGTGACAGAAACAACAACTGACTGTAACCCCCATTCCTGTTCCCCTGCACTGCTGGGGGGAGGAGGGAGAGGTGAGAAGGAAGGAGGGGTGGGAGGAAGGAGTTTTCCAGATTGTTTTATTTCTCACTCTTTGGCTTTTATCCTGTCAGTAATAAATTTAAGTACTATCCCTACTTTGAGTCTGTTTTGCCCTTTAGTAAGCGACTTTCTCCCCACCCTTATCTCTACTCAGGAATCCTCAGCTGTTTCTATTCTCTCCTCTGTGAAGTTGCACAGGGACGGGGAGGTAGCAGCTTTTAGTGGGTGCTTGAAATCCAGCCAGGGTCAACCCACTAACACACCCGTGTGCTTGAGACCCTTTTGTGATGTCACAGCCTACCCTCTCCATTCCGGAATAGCCCTTGGCAACCAAAGAAGCAACACCCCACAAGGTCAGAATGCAGCCCCACCCATGTGCCCCTTTATGATGTCCTGGCCCATCCTCTCCATTCTGGAATAGCCCCTGGAAACCAAAGAACCAACTCCCCACACCCCCACAGTGCAGCCCCACCCATCTGCCATGGGACTCTTTGTGAAGTCACAGCCCCAGGAAAGAAAGCCTGTAACCTTCGGGTTTCAGGTGCAGTTGGTGGGCCACCCTAGGCATTCCATGGGCAGTGAGAGCTTTCTTTCCTGGCACCTTTTGTCTGGCAGGAATCTTTGTCCAGATTCCAATTTGGCAGTTGGACTGACAATTCCAGCGCGGGGCTCCTGCAAGCGAACGACAGCCCTGCCCTCCAGGAAAGAAACCCCTTACTCTGGGTCTCTTTTCCTCTTCCTTCAAATACAACCTGCAGGGCAGCTTTCTGCCATCTCTTCTCTTGGGAATTGTGAAGATAGACCCGCTCCCATGTTTAACACCTCAGGCAAAACCACCCTGTTAACACCTTTCCCAACCTTCCCCAGCCTTTCCCAAAGCCAAGATGTGGAAAGAACTGTTTTAGTATTATTCATATAATAAATAAGGAGCCTGCATGGGCCAAGGGACACCAATATGGTGTGTAACAGAATGCTTTATTGAGAGAACAAAGGTTTAAGTAGCAGTTTTGAATTGTAACACGTCCCAACAGGTAACCCTCTCAACCAATCCTGCCAAGGTTCTTCACTGCTCATGTGCACCAGAGTCCCACAGACTTCGTTTTCCAGAACGTTCTGCTGGCACTCCTGAAACCCCAAACACTGCATCTCCCCCCTTTTTATTACAACAAGATACAGAACAGTGCAATCCGGAAACTTCTTAGGTGTTTTTTAACTTAACATTTCCAATTTAACATAGTAACTTTTAACATCTGCAACTGCCCAAGGCACCCTGGACACATTGCCCTGGGGAAAGTGATGTGCCAGGAGAAGATCAAGGCAGCATTTCTGTGCCTGCACAGAGGAATCCATGGCACAGAGAACCCTCTTTCTTGGCCACTTGCAGATCCCAGCCTGTGATGCCTGCAGGGCCCTGAGCTGGAGGGGCTGCTCTGCAGAGGGAGGGTTAGGGTTATATATATATATATATATATATATATATATATTAATATAAAGAGGCAGAAGAGATTAGTAGAACCTAATCACTGACCAACTTAACAGTTATCAAGTGATTCAATAGCATTTGCGAAAATTTTAACAGTGACTGAATTACAGATTCACAATAACAACAATCACACCACAGTCAATTCACACCCACACCCAGGCAGAGATGTGTGGACACATCAAGATCTGGGTGTGTAAAGGTCCTTCTCCAAAATTCTCCTGGTTGTCAGTGAAACACCCCCACACATCCCTTTGTGTTTCCCAACAGACAAGGTTCCCTGAGGCCCTGCAGGGTCACAATGGCCCCTCTATTCCATGAGTTTCCTTGGCTGCAGCATCAAAGAGATGACTGAGGGTTATCAAGCATTGGAACAGAATGTCCAGGGAAGTGGTTGAGTCACAACAGAATCACAGAATTGTTAAGATTGGAAAAGACCTCTGAGATCATGGAGTGCAACCATTAACCCAACACTGGCATCTTCACCACTGAACCGTGTCCCCAAGTGCCACAGCTCAGTTTTTTCTGAACACTTCCAGGGATGGTGACTGTAAGACCCCAGGTTTGAGCTATGAGCACATCAAAGAAGTTTTCCTTTGAAAAATACACAAGGCATCAAAAATATCCACCCTCCAGAGATTTGAAAATGGACTTCAGTTCTTTAAGTACCTTGAGGGAGCACAGTGGAAAAGATGCAACACACTTTTGACCTCTCAGGAGGTCAAAAAACACACTTTTACTGGTAAACTTTAGAAAAGAAGGAAGCTTGGCAAAAGGTGAAAGGGCAACAGTCCACAAGAATAGAGCATTCCCCAAAGCACTGACTGAGCACAGGCCAACCCAGACAAGTCAGCAAAAACCCAACCCCTCCCATTGCTCTGCCAACCCCTTGGGCCTGCTCTGGGCCCTGCAGGTCCTTGCCCTGCTCCCAAGAAGAAGAGCTTTTTGGGCTGGTTCAGGATTAAAGCTTGGCTTATCATACTTGTAATACAGGTTTGGAATTGAGGTGGGCATTGGAGTACAAATAAGAGTCTGGAGTTCTGCGTTTGGGCTTTGCCTTTGAAGTCAGGGTGAGGTTTAGATTTGAGCAGTGGATTCCATTCAGTGGGGGGGGCAATACTTTTAGGTTGGGGCTACTAAGAGGTTACAAAGAGGGTAAAGGTCCATTAGGAGTGTTTGCACAGTCAGTGTTTCAGCACCCTAATCATTCCATGAACCTGCTTTTACCTCATCAAAATCTTTCCTCTCTATTCGCCAGGCTCTTCTTTCCTTACCCAAATATCCAATCCTTTTTGTCCCCGTTCCTCCTGATCTCCCCCACACTTTCATCTGGGTGGGCTCAGCTTTGGGATGACCCTGTGCAACCTCATGGAATCAAGGGACCACTGTGACACTCCAGGGCATTCTGGAGCCAAAGGATCCCTGGGACACTCTGCAAGCTCCTGGAATCAAGGGGCCATTTTGACACAGCAGGGCCTCATGAAAGCAAAATGAAATACAAGCTTTTCCAGGTCCTGAGGGTGATTCAGAAGGGAGGCAGCAGTGATTTCTCCCTACAGACCCACCACTCCAATGGTCTCTCCCTGCCCTGAAGGTTTCTGGCCATCAGGCTGTAGCTGAGGGGCTTGGGCAGGGCCATGAGGAGGGGGTAGAACAAGGGCTGTGTCCAACTCTGCCAGGAGGGCTGTGCTGGGCAAGGAGGAGGAGGCTGCAGCAAACAGTGGCACTGCTGAGGGGAGAGGAGCAGGGGGAGAGACCTTGTGCCTGCCCACGCTGGGCAGGAGCTGCCCCAGGATGGCAGCTCTGAAGCACTCCCAGCATGTCCCTGGGAAAAGCAGGGCAAGACTGGATTTCCAAATCAGGCTGGGAATGCAAAGAGCAGGAGTGTCCTGGTGTCACTGCAGGAGAGTTCCAGCCCTGCAGCAAGGGCACAGAAGAAGTGACCCAGTCCATGCAGTGCCCTCAAAAGATCCCACAGCATCCTGTAGATGCTGTCAGGGAGGCCAGCTCTGCTTCACAAGTTCCCAGTGCCTGTCCCTGCCTGTGCTCAAAGGGTTTCCACCCGCCAGGACTGTGCTCAGAGAGCACTCAGGCCTTCCAGCCAGAAAGGGGCTCACAGGGTCAGTGTGGAAGTGGAAAGAGCAGCTCTGCAAAGACCAAGCTCTGCTGCTCCCTGGCAGTGCTGCTGTGCTGGGATTCTTGTCCCCTTGCCCTTTGCAAATCCCCCCTGTCCTGCAGTGTGCTGTCCTTTAGGAACAGCTAAGAAGAAGGGTCTTGGACAAAGAAGGCACTGCAGGGTTCTTTATTTTGTTTAAATAATAAGAAAGCACAATTCATTATTTATACATCTCTGAGTCAAATTCAATGGTTAGACACAAAATTAGAAGGCAGATACATAATATTATTTCATTACAAAGAAAGTTTTTGCAAGAAGAACCAGATGACCTCAACGGAAAACCTGAGCAGGAAGGCTGGGCCATTACAGAGTCCCCTGAACGCTACACACCAGAACACAGGTACTTTACTGCTCCTGAAAAGCATCCATTCATTATTTTCCTCAGAGCATCCTTGAGCTCCTGGTTCCTCAGGCTGTAGATGAGAGGATTTAGTGCTGAAGGCACCACCGAGTAAAAAACTGACAGGCCCAGATCCAGGGATGGGGAGGAGAGGGAGGGGGGCTTCAGGTAGGCAAATATTGAAGTGCTTACAAAGAGGGAGACCACAGTTATGTGAGGGAGGCACGTGGAAAAGGCTTTGTGCCGTCCCTGCTCAGAAGGGATCCTCATCACAGCCCTGAAGATCTGCACATAAGAGAAAAGAATGAAAACGAAACAACCAAGCACTAAACAGGCAGTAACTGCAGTAAGTCTAATTTCCCTAAGGAAGCCTGAGTGTGAGCAGGAGAGCTTGAGGATCTGAGGGATTTCACAGAAGAACTGGCCCAGGGCATTGCCCTGGCACAGGGGCAGGGAAAATGTATTGGCTGTGTGCAGCAGAGCAGTGAGAAACCCAGAGGCCCAGGCAGCTGCTGCCATGTGGGCACAAGCTCTGCTGCCCAGGAGGGTCCCGTAGTGCAGGGGTTTGCAGATGGCAACGTAGCGGTCGTAGCACATGATGGTGAGGAGGGAAAACTCTGCTGACATGAAAAAGAAAAAGAAAAAGAGCTGTGCAGCACATCCTGTGTAGGAGATGGTTGTGGTGCCCCAGAGGGAGCTGTGCATGGCTTTGGGCACAGTGGTGCAGATGCAGCCCAGGTCTGTGAGGGAGAGGTGCAGCAGGAAGAAGTCCCTGGGGGTGTGCAGGTGCTGGTCGCAGGCTACGGCGCTGAGGATGAGGCCGTTGCCCAGGAGGGCAGCCAGGGAGATGCCCAGGAAGAGCCAGAAGTGCAGCAGCTGCAGCTCCCGCCTGTCTGATACTGCCAGGAGCAGGAACTGGGCCATGGAGCTGCTGTTGGGCATTTGCTGCCTCTTGGTGTGGGGCACTGTCCAAGGAGGAAATATCAGTGATATGTTAGCAAAGAACTTCCTCAGAAAAATCAAAGCCATTTCCCAATACCCCCTCCCTGCTACACTCCCCCATCTGTTTGGTTTTGGTTTTTTTTTTCTCAAATTCCCTCATCTCTCCTTAGGAGTGTTCCTGGATGTCAGAACCCCTCAGCACTTCTGATGTGCTCTGGGAGAACAGAGCAGGTCCTTTGCTCTTTCCCCCCACAGCCCCTGCCCAGCCCTGAGGGAGCTCCCCAGCCCGGCTGAGGCTGCCCCTGGCAGGTGGCAGAGCTGCTGCCCCGGCACAGCCCCTGGGCTGCAGGACCCTGCTCTGCAGGACAGCTTGGGGCAGCCTGGGGGGCACAGCCCGGCTTCACAGCCCTGCAGGAGCCCTGGTAGAAGGGAACCTGCTGGGATGGGCCTGGGATGCTGCAGCAGGGACTGGGATGTGCCAGCGCTCACAGATCTTTGCCCAACCTGCAGACACCTTGCCCTTCCTGCTGACTGACCTGACACCAACACCCAGGGAGGAGTCTTCCTAAACTCTGAGGTGTTACTGAGGAGAACAGCAGGTCAGAAAACAACAATATCCAATTAGCCAAGGGACAAGCCCAGGGGCTTTCTTCAAGAGAAAAATCTGAATTCCACAAACATTCCTAATGCTTTTCATGTTTTCTCACAGTATTTGTGCCATTTTCCTGGGAGTTTGATCTGTCTCATAGAGGTCTCATTCACAATGTCCAAGATACAATTAAAGGTTGTATGAGAGAAAAGTCACCGTGATTGTTTTCTAATCTACCAACTTCATAATAGAATTACACAGAAAAAGTAAATATTCCTATTTAAATCCAAAAGAAATCACTGAGATACCCACCTGCATTTTAATTGAATACTTGAACTCAAAGCAACCATTCACATGCAGATTATCCACAGAGCAGCAATGCCTGCTTGTCCCCAAATATTGTCAAAGATGCAGCCTCCTCTTTTGAACTCTCAGGTGTCTCCCTGCTCCAAAGATCTGGGCTGGAGACCAGGGCAGGCTGGCTTTGCTCCCAGGAACTGCCAGAACCCTTCTTAGGTGGTGCCAGTCTGCCAGGCAGCGTTTCCCAAAGCTGGAGGAAGCCTGAAAAGGAAGGAAAGTTCCCCAAAGCCAGCCAGGCTTTTCTCAGCAGCTGAGCTGCTGCCCAGAGCCTTTGCCTCCCTGCACTCAGGGCCTCCAAGGAGCTGCTGCAGAGTCCCTGGGGAGGCTTTGTCAGGAGGGGCCCTCGGGGGGCTCCTTAAGGCTTCAAGGGCCTGCAGGATTTTCAGAGCAATTTGAGGTTTGCTTTTGGTTTTGCATCTCTAAGAGGTTTGTGCAACCCTGGCCTTCAATTATCTGCTGTAACGAGTCCCTTGAGAGCCCCAGGCAGTGACAACCCTCAGTGGGTCATTAATGCTTCAAGGCACTCAGGGTTTCCTAAAACACTTAACTTTTTGACACTGAGTCTGTGAGAGGTTAGTGCAATCATGGCCTCCAATTATCTGCTTTAATGAGTCCCCTGAGAGACTCTGTCAGTTGTGACACCCAGTGGGGCTCATTAATGTTTCAAGGCACTCAAGGTAACTTTGTTAAGACACTTCTTTTTGACACTGAGTCTTTGACAGGCTTGTTCAGTCATGGCCTCCAATTATCTGCTCTAATGAGTCCCTTGAGAGCCTTTGTCAGGAATGGCCCTCAGTGGGGCTAGTTAAAGCTTCAAGGTACTACAGGTTTGTTAAGGTACTTTGCCTTTTCCTTTGACTCTGAGTTTTGAAGAGGTTTGTTCAGTCATGGCCTCAAATTATCTACTTTAATTAGTCCCTGGATAGACTTTGTCAGCAGTGACACTCAGTGGGGCTCGTTAATGCTTCAAGGTAATCAAGGGTTTTGAAGGAACTTTTCCTTTTGAAAGTGACTCTTTGAGAGGTTTATTCAGTCATGGCCTCCAATTCTCTCCTCCACTGAGTCCATGAGGAGCCTGTTTTGAGAATGGCCCTCAGGGGGACCTATTAATGCTTCCAGATACTTTGGGTTTTCCTTCTGACTTTCCCTTATGGACAGGTTTGTACAATCTCCCCTCAGTACCTGAGGTTCAAGGACTCAGCACCAAAAGCCCCCCCAGGACTCACTCAGATAAAGCAAGTCCTGACAAACCATGGCCCTTCCTGTGATTTCCCTCTGGTCCAGACTGTGAATTAGGAATGCTGTCTCATGGAATCGGGGGACCATTGTGAGACTGCCCAGAGCCTTTGTCTGCCTGCACTCCTGGCCTGCAAGGATCTGCTCCAAGGAGTCCCTGGGGAGGCTTTGTCAGTGCCTGCCCTCAGTGGGGCCCAGCAATGCTTCAAGGGACTGGGAGTTTGGCTTCTGACTTCTTGAGCAGCTTCTTCAGTCTTCTCTCAGTACCTCAGGATGATGGACTTGTCTTTAAACACACCACGGGACTCATTAAAATACAGAAAAATCAAATTGTTTTTCTTTTTTTTTTTAATTCTCTTCATGTCTTCAAGTCTTCAACAACTAATTGGAGTTTTTTTGTAGTTTAGCTAAGGAGGAAAATTTCAAAGAGGAGCTCCCAAAGAAAGCTATTTTTTTTATGAAAGGGAATGATTTACACAGAGCCTTGGGATGCAAGAGGGTCAGGTGCAATGGGTTTGAATCCAAAGAAAAGGGGACAAAGAGATTAGTAGCATTTAATCATTCACCAACTTAACAGTTATCAAGGGATTCACTAGCATTTACTACAACTGAACAGTGACTGAATTTTAGATTTCCAATAACAACACTTACACCAGAGTTAATTCACACTGATGTCTCAGACCTTTTTGTAGTTTTTTTTAACTTTTTTTATATTTTAGAAATAGTTGTGTAGTGAATATATTTTAATGTAGCTGTATTATATCCCTTACCCTTAACACAGTATTTACACATACCCAACCGTACTACCCCGTTCCATATCAATCCCTCTAAACTCCATTTTTAGTCTTCTTTTCAAGGTAGAATTGTAGAAAAACACCCTAAGGCCTGGACCAGAAAACATCACCCAGACACAGTGACCTTCTAGGAAGAACTTTTTAGGAACTCCCAGGACTGCGTGTGCTGTGAAGAAGATGAAGACGAGGAAGAAGGGGTCTCAAAAGCACCAATCCCAGTTCCTGAAGGGGTGTGTCAGGGGGCAGAATGGGGCAGAACCGGGGCTGCATAAACCTGGGATTGGATGAACCTTATTGTAAAATCATAGAACCCTTGTCTGGGGGGGTACACATGGTATATATTCCTGTAGGCCTAACAACTCATTAAAGGACCAGGTCTCTTTATCTTATCTCCTACCTAAATTTGTCTTGAGTCTTTTTCTCCATGGTCTCTTAAGGCAACAACACCCACACACAGGCAGAGATGTGTGGACACACCAAGATCTGGGTGTGTAAAGGTCCCTCTCCAAAATTCTCCTGGTTGTCACTGAAACACTCACCACAAATCCCTTTGTGTTTTCCAACAGACAAGGTTCCACGAGGCCCTGCAGTGTCCCAATGGCCCCTTCATTCCATGAGTTCCCACAGTGTCACAGTGACCCCTTGATGCCATGAGTTTCTCTGCTTTCCATGTTACCTTGGTGTGATTGAGGACCTGCACTGTCCCACTGGGCCTTTGATTCCACCAGGTTTGGCAGTGTCACAATGGTCCCTTCAGCTCCAGGAGGCCCTGAGGGGTCACAATGGCTCTTTGATTCCATGGCATTCAGCAGTGCAATAGTGATCCCTTCATTCCATGAGTTTCCCCAGTGTCCCAATGGCCCCTGGACTCCACATGGCCCTGCAGTGTCCCCACAGAGCCTTTGATTCCAGGAGATTGCACAGGACAGGCCCATGGAGCCCCCGGGACAGCAAATTGACCTCCCGGCTCTGGAGGAGCCCTGAGAACTTCCCCAGGGGAAAGGGCCGGATCCTGCCCTGGGATGGGGAACCCCGGCTGGATGGATACCCTGGGAATGAGAGGTTGGGAAGCAGTGCCAGGAAAGGGCCCTGGGGGTGTTGGTGGGTGCCAGTTGGCCCTGAGTCAGCAGTGCCCTGGCAGCCAGGAGGGCCAAGCCTGTGCTGGGGGCATCAGGGAGGGGATTGTCCCGCTCTGCTCTGCCCTGGGGCGGCCTCACCTGCAAGATTGGGGCAGTTTGGGGGGACACAATGGAAGGGAGAGATTGAGCAATTGGAGAGTGTCCAAAGGAGGCCACGAAGATGGGGAAGGGCCTGGAGGGGAAGGCGTGTGAGGACACTGAGGGCACTTGGTGTGTTCAGCTGGAGAAGAGGAGACTGAGGGGAGACCTCACTGTAGTCACAACTTTCTGGGGAGGGGCAAAGGAGGGGCAGGCCCTGAGCTCTGCTCTGTGGGGACCAGGGACAGGACTGAGGGAATGGCCTAGAGTTGTGTCAGGGCAGGGTTAGGCTGGATCTTGGAAAAAGGTTCTTCCCCCAGAGGGTGGTTGGGCACTGAACAGGCTCCCCAGGGCAGTGGGCACAGCACCAAGGCTGACAGAGCTCAAGAAGTGTTTGGATGATCGTCTCAGGCTCATGGTGTGACCCTTGGGGATGGTCCTGTGCAGGGCTAAGGGTTGGACTGGATGATCCTTGGGGGTCCCTTCCAACTCAGCACATTCTGTGACTCTGTGATTATCAACCCTGTGTTCAGCACAAATCCAAAACACAGCCCTGCACTGGCCATGGGGAAGAAATTTAACTGGACTCCCCCTGAAAGCAGCACACCCATTATGGGCTCTCACAGAAACATCCCACAGTCCATTTGCCACCTGGAAACTGTGACTCTGAGTTCCTGCTTCCCCAGCCCCAGGGATGGTGTCCTTGTCTGCTCATTCCTCCACACTCCACAGTGATGGCATCTTAACCAGACAAGCCCCTGGGAATAATTTCCTTCTAAGTCTTTAATGTTTCTATGGTTAATTAGACAGATCTCAGAAGTGTATTCAAAGTGAATACATTGTATTAATAAAACCACAAATAAAGGTGTCTTTTTTTGTCCTGTTCAACTTTTTCCTGTTTTTACATTGATATCAGTAATCCCCAGTCAATAGTGATCCCAAGCACCTCCTAATTCAGTCTGAATTGATATGAAAATCAAGACACTTTGTGTCTCACAATCCATCAGGCTTCATCCCCATCCCCACCCCACCATTCCCTCATCCAACCCTGAGACTCAAAGCAGACTTGAGCCAATCTGAGCTTCCTCCACTCAAGACTGGGCCTGCAGGTTTCAGCTCCTTGGCACCAACTCCCACCTGCTTGGCTTGGAGAAAGAACTGCACAAGACAGGGAGTTTCTGTGGCTGGGTTTTGGTAGTGGGGGGCCTCCAGGAGTGGCTTCTGTTAGAAACTGTCAGAAGCTTCCCCTGTCCCATAGAGCCAATGCCAGCTGCTCCAGGACGGAGTTCCTGCCACTGGCCAAGGCTGAGCCGCTAAGGAGTGACAGTAACACCCCTAGGATAACATATTACAGAAGAGAGGAGAGTTGCACAGAAAAAATTCCATCCTGGGAAGAGCAGAGTGAGAACATGGGATAACAACACAGACACCAAGGCCAGTGCAGAAGGAGGGGGAGGAGGGACCCCACAGGAGCAGGGGAAGGACTCAGAGCTGAGGCCCCTGCAGCCCATGGGGGAGTATCGGGGTGCAGAGACCCCCCTGCAGCCCCTGGAGACGCCCAGGCTGGAGCAGGAAGGAGGTTGTGACCCTGTGACAGGCCCAGGATGGAGCAGGTCCTGGCAGGGACCTGCAGCCCGTGGAGAGGGAAGCCCAGGCTGGAGCAGGTTTTTCCTGGGCAGGACTTGTGGCCCCTGTGGGGGACCCACACTGGTACAGCTCATCCCTGAAGGACTGACCCCATGGAGGAGGGACCCATGGGACAGCAGGGTGGGAAGAGCTGCTGCCCGAGGGATGGATTCACTGCAGAGGTCCATCCAGGACTGTCTCCCTTGGGAGGGACCCCCACAGGAACAAGGGAAAGACTCAGAGCTGTGGCCCCCCTGTAGCCCCTCGTGGAGACCAAAGTAACGAATGTGTCCCCCTTTCAGACTTTGGAGGAGCATTCGGGTACAAAGCCCCCTCTGCATCCCAGGAAAGAGTAACCCACAGGACAGCAGAATGGGAAGAGCTGCTGCCCGAGGGATGGACTCAACACCTGACTGCAACCCCCTTCCCCGTCCCCTTGAACTGCTGGGGGGGAGGAGGGAGAGCTGAGAAGGAAGGAGGGGTGGGGGGAAGGTGTTTTTAAGACTTTTATTTCCCACTCTTTGACTTTTATCCTGTTAGGAATAAATTTAGGTACTATCCCTACTTTGAGTCTGTTTTACCTATTAGTGAGCAGCTTTCTCCCGACCCTTATTTCTACTCAGGAATCCTCAGCTGTTCTTTTTTCTCCCTTCTTTGGAGTTGCAGAGGGAGGGGGAGGTAGTGGCTTTTAGTGGGTGTTTGAAATCCAGCAAGAGTCAACTCACTACACCAACCCATGTGCTTGAGGCCCTTTTGTGATGTCACAGCCTACCCTCTCCGTTCGGGAATAGCCCTTGGCAACCAAAGAACCAACACCCCACAAGGTCAGAATGCAGCCCCACCCATCTGCCCCTTTATGATGTCCCGGCCCTTCCTCTCCATTCTGGAATAGCCCCTGGAAACCAAAGAACCAATGCCCCACACCCCCACAGTGCAGCCCCACCCATCTGCTGTGGAACTCCTTGGGATGTCACAGCCTTTCCCCCAGGAAAGAAAGCCTGTAACCTTTGGGTTTCAGGTGTAGTTGGGGGGACACCCTGGGCACTCCAAGGGCAGCAAGAGCTTTCTGTCCTGCCACCTTTTGTCTTACAGGAATCTTTGTCCAGATTCCAATTTGGCAGTCGGACTGACAATTCCAGCACGGGGCTCCTGCAAGCGAACGACAGCCCTGCCCTCCAGGAAAGAAACCCCTTCCCCTCGGTCTCTTTTCCTCTTCCTTCAAATACAACCTGCAGGGCAGCTTTCTGCCGTCTCTTCTCTTGGGAATTGTGAAGATAGACCCGCTCCCATGTTTAACACCTCAGGCAAAACCACCCTGTTAACACCTTTCCCAACCTTCCCCAGCCTTTCCCAAAGCTGAGATGTGGAAAGAACAAGTGCCCTTGTCCCTGGCTGTGCTGCTGTGCTGGGAGTCTCTCCCCTCGAGATCTGCACACAGGCACTGCCCCTGCAGCTCCAGAGAACGGCTGAAGAAGCATCTTCAACACAGAAATCAGGGCAGGTGTATCAGGGATTGTTGATATTTGTTGGTCTGTGTTTGGCCCAGCCACCTGCAAAAGTTTTGTTCTTTGCCTGCCAAGTTCACTGATAAACAGGAGCTTCGTCCTTGGAGAGAGAGTTTCTTGTGTAAACTGTTTTATTTGGTGTTCTGTGATTGGCTGGTTGTCTGTAGAGGACATTTGAAGGAGAAAGTGAAGAGGAGAAGATGAAGTAAAGCCCCCAGACCCAAATAGATCAGACCCCTTGAGTGAAACAGCGCAAGTGCGAGGGGAATCCCCACATTCTCCCGCATGGCTGAAGGGGGGCACTCACAGAACGGGGGAGGGACCGAGGGCCTCTGGCTGGGCGGTGCTGCCACACTGGCCCAGGGAGACGTCCCCAGCTCAGTGGATAAAAATGCAGGTGCCTTGTGCTGGGGGCACTCAAGCTTCACAGGAAGGACAACATTGCCTTCTGCGAGGACGCCGCTATCTTTGTGAACCTGCTGACCCTCCAAGGATGGAGCCTCTGCTGGGGGGAATTCTGGTTATCCTGGGGTGGGTAAAATAACCTCGTAAAACACACCTGAGTGAGAGGGTGCTTTACTAAGGGCTCAGTTCACTCCTCTCCTTTCCTGTCTCTTGGGTTCCTGTTTACTTGACCACTTTCTGTAATAAATATTGGGTTTATTGTTGAGTTCTCAGCAGTGTCTTGGTTTTCACTCTCTGCATCCTTTTGAATGCAGAGGGTTGTCCCTTTGTTGTCAACAGTCCCATGTGATTTGACTGGTCCCAAATGATGTCACTGGTGTCTCTGATATCACCACTGTCATTGTGAAGCTGCCAACGTACCTTGTGATGTCAACGCTATCTCTGTGACATCAAGGCTATAATTTGTTGTCCCCATTCCCCTGTGATGTCACTGGTCCCCAGTGATGTCACCCAAGTATCTGTGATGGCACCACTGTCCCCTGTGACGTCACTGGTCCACAATGATGTCATTACTGTCCCTGTGATGTCACTATTGTCCCCAGCGGTGGCACCATGTCCCCGTGAGGCCACCGATGTCCCTGTGACATCATGGCTGTCCCTTTGTTTTCACCAGTCCCCCATCATGTCACTGCTGTCTCTGTGATTTCATCCCTGTGCCTGTGATGTCATTGATGTCCCTGTGTCATCACTGCTGTCCCTTTGTTTTCACCATTCCCTTGTAATTTCACTGTACCCCAATGATTTCACCGCTGTCCCTGTGATGTCATCAGTGTCCCCTGTGATGTCAGTAGTGTCCCAGATGATGTCACTGGTGTCACTGTGATATCAACCCTGTCTTTGTGAAGTCACTGATGTCCCCTGTGATGTCACCAATGTCCCTGTGACAACAGGGCTTAGCCTTTATTCTTATTAGTCTCCTGTGATGTCACTGGTCCCCAGTGATATCACTGCGGTCCCTCTTATGCCACCACTGACGTCAGGGGTGGCTCCTTGTCCCAAAGGTGCTTGCACAGAAAGCTCTTTCTCTTTGTGCAGTGCCGAGAGTGGCGCAGAAACTGCACTTGAGAGACAGAGGCTCAGGGCTTTCTTTCCTGGGTGGAACTGCAGTGCACACCCCCTCAGAGCAGCCCTAGAAGTGTTCCATGGTTGCCTTTGTGATGTCATGGCCTACTCTCTCCATTCCAGAATGATGCCTGAAAACCAAAGAACCAATGCACCACACCCCCACATTTCAACCTTTCCTTTTTGCCATTAGCCTAGTTGTGATTTTAGGGCAAATCATCTCTATTCCAGAATGGTCCTTGGACACCAAAGAACTAATGCCTCATACCCCAAGAATGCAGCGCAACATGTCTGCCACGGGACTCTTTGTGATGTCACGGCCTATCCTCTCCATTCTGGAATGGCCCTTGGAAACCAAAGAACACACAAATACCATGTGAGGTCACAGGGTCACATCTG